>NC_081524.1:1912307-2207307 GCF_030273125.1 Centropristis striata | reverse complement strand
AAGCAGGGGAGAAAAACACAAGAAATATAGTTCACAACTAGAGTCTAGAGGCCAAGGTCCTGTAGGAAACAAACCAGAGCTGAGTGATGGAAGGACCAGGCTTCTTATAGATCAGATAGGTGATTACCAGATGAGAGACAGGTGAGGCTCAGAAATGGAGGGAAAACAGACAAAGGGAAGCCACGCCCACCCAAAAACAACATAAAATGACCAAAAAAGACACAAAATGCCCAAATAACAACGCAAAATGACAAAAAACAGTCACACAATTGCCAACAAACTACATAAAATTACCCAAAACAGTCACAAAATTGCCAAAAAAAGACACAAAGTTGCCAAAAAACGATTACTAAAAAAGTTAGTAAAAAAAATTACTAAAAAAGTACATAAAATTACCAAAAAAGGACAAATATATATATAAAAATATATAAAATGACCAAACCAGTTTTCTCCACATATTGAATTATCTTCATGTTTCCAGCCTCTCCTGTCCTCTCCTCTCTGCTCTGTGTAAACAGGATCTGGTTTATTTTAAATGACACATGGAGAATAAAGAGATTCTGACACAAATATCAACATTTAATATAAGTTTTGATCACTTTTTACAGCTGATGATCAGTTCAAGGACCGTCGGAGAGTTCAAACTCTGACGATAACGCCTGTTTTTTTTTACAGTTTCTTTCTGTTTGTTTTTTTGGCGATGTGCCGAAGAAAACATGTTGCTGTTTTTTCCTGCTACAGAGAGTGGAGCAGAAGGAGTTAAATGATAACAACACACACACACGCACACACACACACAAGGGACTGAACACAACACGCTGTGTGTGTGTGTGTGTGTGTGTGTGTGCGCAGGATTATCTCCCAGGTTACTTGGCAGATTTCTGTTGAATGTTGTGACAACAACGACTCAGAGAGAAAGAAGGACTGTGTGTGTGTGTGTGTGTGTGTCTGTGTGTGTGTGTGTGTGTGTGTGTGTGAACATGTTTCACTGCCTTGTGCTCTGATTCACAAATATTCTCACGTGCAAAAACAAAATCTAAAAAGAAGCAATGATTCAATATGGAGGTGAAATAAAAGTCCAGATAACTCCCTTTTCTTTTTCTAAACATGTCTACAAAGTGTTAATGTATATATCATTATTATCATTATTATTATTATTATTATTATTATTCGGGCCACAGGGAAATCGCACCCAGCACTGGTCCCATACAGCTATGCAATAGCGCAAAATTTTGCATTGAAATGAATGGGACGGCCGGAAAAAAATGAGCGAAAAAGAACAATAATTGGAGATTTTTAAACGTCTACTTCTCTGGCATAATTTCACCTAGAGACTCCATTTAAACTTTAAACAGTAGACACAAGTCTTGTGTATCGGTGTATTAATCCACGTTTCGATAGGTCATATTGTTTTTTATCAATCCCTGTTCAATGACCATGATCATTTTTGGAGAAATTCTGAGATTATAATGGATGTGTATTGCACGGAATGTTGGTGTCACAGTGTGTGACATCATCACCAGAGTGTAGAGGGAGAGAAAAAACTGTCAAAAAATAAATTTTAAAACTGCGCTCCAGGCCGCAAATTCCACTCTACAGAAATAATTTATACATAGAAACGTAGGAAAATTAGTCTTCTCACTCACAATCCTCTGGTAAAGCTGTCAGAGTTATAGTTTGGGCGTAGGACGCATAGATGCACCACCAACAGCCGCATTGGCTCCCATATTAAAAACGCAGGAAGATTTCTGTAGAAAAGCATGTTTAACAGTTTTTGAGATCGCTCTTACAAAGCTATTTCTTCATTTTTCTTCACAAAAAACATATGTAGACGTTCAGGAAGAACTCAGGATGCTCAAAGTGAAGTCGGATCAATGATAGGTATTATGGTTTTGCCAAAAATGCTTTCTGTTTGAGGCCAGAAATTCCAGTCTGTCCCCCTCTGGCTGCTGTCACTGTCCCGGAACATTCTACAGCGGCAGTTAATTCTATTGATTGCTCTGCTCTGATTGGTCGACCCCAAAGCCTTTGATCCTTTCATCCATCTCTCACAGAAAGAGAGAACCATGTCTGCAGCACACTTGATTTAAACTGAGGCTAAAATAACAATAAGGCCGATATTTCAGATATGAAATGAGATATTTATAAAGCTGGTGTGTGGGGTTCCCCTCTGGTGTCCGAACACACAGAAGAGTGAAGATTAACAGTGAATGAGGAGAGGAACAAAGTGGAGAATCAGAGGGATTAAACATTATTTTCTGAATGCTTCACAGATTTATTTCAATGTTGTTTTCATGTGATGACACAACAGAGAAGTCAGAGGCAGAATCTCATTATTTGGTACATGCAGTAAATCACAGTGTAGCCAATAAGGAGTCAGACAGCAGCTGAAGGATCCTCACAGTGTGAACAGGAGGGAGCCACTGAAGGTGTTGTGGTTGTCTCCATCGTCATAGAGAGAATCACCTGATGCGAGAACAAGGTGGATTTCATCTCCTGCCATCAGCTCCAAGACAACAGAGTTAGTCATGTATTCCAAACCTCCCTCTTCCTTTCTCTCATAATTATACATGATCTTCTGGTTGTTCTTGTACACCAGGACACTCATGTAAGGTGCACGGTTACCACACATAGTGAACTGGAGGTAGTAGACCCCTCTGACTGGAGCTGTGAAGAAACCTACAGAGCAGAAAATGAAAAACTGTAACAAATGTAGATTAACATGAGTAAACATGTTGATGTGAGCTGCAGTAAATTACCTGTAGATGGATTGTAAGCATTGCCAATGTTGGTGAAGACTTTGTTGTATTTCAGTGTGATGGATGTGCTGAATGGTCCAACATTAAATGAATTAGTCAGAGCTGTGTAAAAGGCCACCTTCCTCTCTGTGAACAAATCAAAGTCAGTGTAAGTCATTAAACGCCACCTGGACTATATTACCGTATTTCCTCAAATAGTAGCCGGGGCTTTTATTAATAAAAAATCAGCTTGGGACCTGGCTAATAATAGGGGCAGGCTATTATTTGAAGAAAAAAAAAGAAAATCAGAGCAGCTCTGACCGGCACTTTTTAGAGTGTTTTACACAGCGCATTGTAGCCAGTTACCCGGATGTCGGCCATATTGGAAGTACTGGGATGTAAACAAACAATGAACAGCTGAATGTTCATTTGAAGCAGGATTTAAAATGTCTAAACTACTAAAAAGCCCAGAAGAATGTGGGTAAACGGCTGGACTTTACAGAGAACGACTAGGACAGCGGGAGAAACAACCATATTTACCTACAGTACTAACTCGTGTGGCCAAACTTGTAAATACAGGTGTTGTGTTGAAGTCTGTTACCGTCAAATGATGTGTCCTGAATGGTGTTCTCCGTAGCATCACCTCCACGGTTGGAGTTAGGATTTAAGTTTAAGGTTAGGCCTTGTAGAGAGAACTGTTTTGGGTTCAGGTAAACTTGGGCTCATGTTAACAACTTGAAGGAGGACTGGTTGGGGTCAGGGGTCAGGTTGGTGCAGGTTAAGGTAAGGGGGACACATATCGACGGGGAACAGACTTTGACATAACACCGGTAAGACACCCGGCTTATAAAAGAGGCCGGCTTTTATTTACTAAAAATTGTTTTTACACTCGGTTACTAAATGAGGCCAGTCATTAATAGGGGCCCGGCTTTAAATTGAGGAAATATGGTATGTAGAAGGGTGTACAATCATCACCTGCATTTTCTCTCTCCAGCGTCTCGATCCTGGACTTGCTGATCAGAAGTTCACTCTCACTGCTGCTCAGTCTGGTCTGCAAGTCTGGAGTTGATGCAATGACAGTGAATTACAGAGCAGAGCACGCTGCTAACATGCACAACACATTATTTACAATAGTTTGACCCTCATTTTCTGAAACCTCTGCAAATGACCCAAAGGAGAGATTAAACCATACTAGAGAATGCTAGATGCTGAATAGCTGAATAGCTTCACTGTTACTGCTGGTGGGAATGTGTCAGAAGAAGTTCAAGTTGTGAAGTTGAATAATACCTGTAGGGATTGGTATGTACTGGGTGGTAGGTAGGATAATCAGCAAAGATTAAGCACATGTATTTACCTGTAATCAATGATTTGGTTTATGTTTTTTTTTAAGTATTATTGTTGTAATATTTGAGTAGCTACATCACTTGAAGTTAAATGTTAATCTTGCTTTACACAGACATTAAGTCGTACATGTTAACTACGTAACTTAGCTCACACTCCAATTTGCTCTCACACACACTATACTTTAAATTGGCTTTTAACAGACACACAGCTTTGTAGAAGAATTCAAAGCTTCCACAGCAACACATTGCCCATTGTCCTCCAAGACAGGAAAGGCCATCCTCCATACTGTTTTATGACTCTTTGTTTTAAGCCATGCGCTTTCGGCCATCTTAAAACACCCATTCATCCTTACATATTCGATTTCCCCTTGGGAGGGATAGCTTTTATGGTAACGCCCTTTTCAACATAAATAGTGCCCCATTTAGAGGTATCCATACATTTAATTTGGAACATCCTAAAATCCCACCAAATGGTGCCCCATGTGAGGCACAGTACTTTTGGCAATAGATGTGTATTTTAATATGTTGAACAGCTGAATAGCTACACTGTCATGCTGGTGGGAATGTGTCAGAAGAAGCTCAAGTAGGAATAGTTGGAGATGTGTGATTGGGTGGAGTTATTATTAATGTAATGAAAAGTTCAAAAATACTGATAATATATTCAAAATGTGGAATACTTTCAAGTTCAAGTTCATTGAAGAGCTGACACTGCACTGACATCGTGGCTAAAAGGGTAAGACAATGTTAAAGTAGGAGTATAAGTGCTGAGTCATGGTTGAGGAGAACTGATGATATAACACCATAGTAGTATGTGGAGACAGAGGTCCCCAAAACAGCTTGGAAGCAATGCATCAATCAGAAATAAAGAAAAATGATGGATATCTAGCAATGTTTGGTTATACTAATAATACATAATGATTACTTTATGAAGAAAACAAAAAACAAACAAACCATTGCTCTCTGGGGACTTTGTATTGACAAAAGGAGCTTCCTCAACAATTTCATCTGCTAGCAAAAACAGAAAAGATGGTGGTCATGTTTGTCAGTAAAATACCTGCATTCTCTGTTTCTAGGTCACTTGTTCTGCTCTCGGTGGCAGTCAGTCGAGTTCCCAAAGACATCAGGTCTGCAGCTTGGACTGAAAAACAGAAGAAGATTGATTGTGATTGGTCACAAGATCCAGCAATGAAGTGGAATTTGTTTACTGTGATATGCAGTGTTTGCTAACAAGTAAAGTAAAGAGATACTTATATATATGTGTATATATATATATATATATATATATATATATATATATATATATATATATATATACAGTGTCCCAACTTCATTATTTGAAACTTTTATCAGCTTTAAATATTGTGGTAAAAACATGATGTTTGTCAGTAAAATACCAGCATTCTCTGTTTCTAAGTCACTTGTTTTGCTCTCGGTGGCAGTCAGTCGAGTTTCCAAAGACATCAGATCTGCAGCTTGGACTGAAAAACAGAAGAAGATTGATTGTGATTGGTTACAAGATCCAGCAATGAAGTGAATTACAGAGAAGAGCACGCTGTTTACTAGGGATGCAACCGGTTGTTTTTTTTTTGTTTTTTTTATTAAAAATAATATATTATCATATTAACTGTAAGTTCATCGGCACACTGACACTTCATCACCTGCATTTTCTCTCTCCAGTGCCTTGATCTTGGACTTGCTGACGAGAACTTCACTCTCACTGTTGCTCAGTCTGGTCTGCAGCTCTGAATTGATGCAATGACTTTATTAGTGAATTACAGAGCAGCACGCTGTTAACATGCACAACACATTATTTACAATAGTTTGACCCTCATTTAACCCCAGAAATACACTGAAAACTGCTGTAAATATCCATGACAACTTAGAGACAACATGATGAACAGTAATCAGTGTGTACCTGAGTTCTCTCTCTGCAGCAGATCCACGTACACGTTGAGCTCCACCACCATGTCTCTCAGAGCCCTCACCTCCGCCCAGATGTCAGGTGTGGTTGTCTTTGTGGTCTCCGTCTCCTGAAGCTCCCCCTGAGCTCCTGACCCACACAGAGCCAGCAGCAGCAGCAGCAAACCAACAGCCCTCATTGTTCAGTTCACACGTCTTCACAAAGGTGCAGAGGTCCAGTCGGCCCGCCTTATATCCTCTCCAGACTCCAAGGATCCTGTTTGGGATGACGTGTTCTAGTTTGGCCTCAGATGAGCCGATATGATCTGTGTGCAGGTGAGAAGATACCAGCTGCTGCAGGCTGCTGGAACACTTTGACCATGAACGCCTCTCATGCATACAGCATGTTCATTAACACAAACACAGACACACACTTGTCGTCACGCTGAGGCCTTTTAGCTTGACTGATGCTTATCAGATTCTCTTCACTTTATCTCACTACTGACCTCATTCTCTAGAAAAACTCTCCCCTGGCACAACATTGGGACAGTCTCTGACATCTGATATTATCATTTCTGAATCATTCATAAATACTCAGTTTGGACAATAGAAACTGTAGTCAGGGGTCAAAGGTCAGATAGTCAAAAATTAACTATCAGTCATTCTGAGGTAGAAACCCTCCTGCAGCATGTGAGTGACTCACATCTTAAAAGTTTTATTTCCACTGCTGAATAAACTTTATTCTTTTTGGAGAACATTTTATACATTAGAATTCCCTTTCTCATTCCTTTTTTTTCTTTTTTAAATTTTGTTGTTTTATTTTTCAGAGGAAACAGAAAAGAAGCATCAAGTTGTGCAGGTGAGATTAAAGGTAGAAATGAGTGAAGGTTTGTTTCCACTGCTGATTCTATCAAACAATCATTGACAGTATTCTGGAGGACGTCCAGCTGTAAAACCTTCAGCAGCGTGTTTCCTGCTGACACACACTTTGTGTTTGATGAAGATAGAACAAGTCAAAGCTTAGATAAACTCAAATATATTTAGAATAAAATATAAAACTAGACCTTCTCCTCATTTGACCTCTTCCATGTTAGATTTGGAGCCAACATTTACAATTCTTCACTGAGAGTAAAATAACATAATTTAAGAAACGAAAACGGGTCAGTTATAGTCTGTTGATACATATTAGAGCATAATATACCCAGAAATTACAGAAAAATGATCCCCTCAATAAAAACTCATACTGGGGCGTCTTGGTGGAACAACTGGTAGAACTATCACCACAGAGGCTTTGTCCTCACAAGCAGGCGTCCCAGGTTCAAATCTGGCTTGCAGCCCTTTAATGCATGTCCAGTCTGTCTCCCCCTTTCACTATTAATATCTCTATCAATAAAGCTATAAACTGGCCAAAAAATGTTGTCAAAAATGGTCAAAATGCCTAAAGATCCTTCAAATGGGTCCATTATAGTCTGTTGAAACATGTCATAGTATAGTTTGTCCAAAAATAGCCAAAAAACCCACCATATTTTGGGATATCCAAAAACTGAAAGTCATATATAGCATGTAGATTTTCATCAAAAATTGACATTTTTTAAAATGCCTAAAAATACGTTAAATGGGTCAATTACAGTCTGGTGATAAGTATTAGAGCATCATATTGCCAGAAATTACAGAAAAACACCATATTATGGGATGTCCAAAAATGAGCCCCTCAAAAAAAATAGTTATGTCGATTATTGTCAAAAATGGTCAAAATTGAAAATGCCTGAAAATACGTTAAATGGCCCAATTATGCTCTGTTGAAACATATTAGATCATAACATGGCCAGAAATGCCAGAAAAACATCATATAATGGGATGTCCAAAATCTGAAAAAATAAAAGTCATACTTCAAATCAAATGATACCTTGCACAGGACAGAAGTTAGTAAAGTTATTTATTTATTTTTATTCATTTGATGTATCAGTGTTATTCTGGCAAAACCCAATAAATATAATTTGTAAATATTTGTAATAACAGCATTTTTTTCTGCATTTTCCTTTAATAAAAAAAAATATTGGTAATTAAAATAAAAAACAGCAATTAATATATTTAATGTTATTTTTTATTTCTTTTTAATGTTTTTTTAATTTGATGTATCAGTGTTATTCTGGCAAAACCCAATAAATATAATTTAAAAATATTGGTGATTAAAATAAAAAACAGCGATTCATATAATCAATATTATTTTTAATTTATTTTTAATGTTTTTTTTATTTGATGTTTCCGTGTTTTTCTGGCAAAACCCAGTAAATATAATTTGTAAATAAATGAATGAATGAATGAATGAATGAATGAATGAATGAATGAATGAATGAATGAATAAATAAATAAATAAATAAATAAATAAATAAATAAATAAATAAATAAATTTATTAATTTATTAATTTATTAATATAATACAATATATTATATTATATTATATATTGTAATAAAAGTATTTTTCCTGCATTTTCCCTTAATTAAAAAAAAAAAAAAAAAAACTTTTAAAATGATTTATTTTTGTTGCATCCCACAGAGGAACACAGCCGTGCACACAGAAAGTAAAAATACACTCAGTCAGGAGTCACTTGATATATTGTGGCTGGTGGGAGGAACGCTGGCTGCTTCTGAACACAAAGATCTGCAGTCAGCACAACCTTACACACACACACACACACACACACACACACACACTCAGACAGTGTGTGAAACAGTGTTATGTAACAGACTCTGTACATTGAGAGAGTCGAGGTGAAGCGATCGGCTCGTTGCAGTTTTACAAACTGACATTACATAATCTGTGTTTATCTCCCAGAGCGGCACGAGGGGGAGGAGGAAGACGAAGGAGGAGGAAGGAGGCTCCGAACATGTACATCTGCAGCTCACACACACACACACACACACACACACACACTGTGTGGCTGCAGGATGTTTCACATTATGTAATTATGAAAACATTAAACTGTGAGACTCTTCAGGCAAAAACTGTTTCTTCATGCGTTGGTTCATTTCCATAACATGTGGAGAGAAAACACGTGTGTGAATATTTTACTATGAATTGACAAAAACATATCGTTGTATTGCAGCGAAGTCTCAATACTGGAAACTTGGCTTTGTTGAGATTTTTTTTTTTGCCCGTATAAAGTCAAAATTATGAGATAAAAAGTTGAAATTATGGGGTAAAAAGCTGACATTATGAGATAAAACATCAAAATGTCCTCTCCTCTCTGCTCTGTGTAAACAGCCTCTCCTGTCCTCTCCTCTCAGCTCTGTGGATTTTTTTTTGTGCCGTTCTGTTCCTCCACCATGTTCCTGGGGAAGCAGCCATTCTTTAGGGGTCCTGGCTCGCTGCCCTGGGGGACACCGTCACGTTGTAACACAGGGGTCTCTAACTCTAATTACCTGGGGGCCGCTGGAGGCAGTATCAAAATGACCGAAAAACAGACATTATTTAAAAAAGACACCAAATTATTTTAAAAAAGACACAAAATTACTGAAAAAAACCCCAACATTATTAAAAAAGACACTAAATTATTAAAAAAAGACACAAAATTATTTAAAAAAGACACAAAATTATTAAAAAAGACACAAAATTACGAAAAAAAATACACAAAATTATTTTAAAAACCGACAAAATTACAAAAAAAAGACACAAAATGACCAAAAGAGACACAAAATTACCAAAAAAAGACACAAAATTACCCAAAAACAGTAATTAAAGGGACCTTCCACTCACAACACGGTAAAGTGCCATTCATATAAAACTCACATTAAACTTTCATATCAAGGTGGGGGCCACAAAATATCACCCCGAGGGCCACAATTGGCCCGCGGGCCGCAAGTTTGGGACCTATGTTGTAACAACAAACAAAAATCACGTATCGTCGAGTCACAACAACAACAACAACAACAACTTTGCTGCTCAGTTTGCTGCTAACAGGCTGTGATCATGTTTACAGCTGCAGCAACAAACCAGCCTTTGATTTTACTTCCTGCCATGAGCAAACTCCTCACATTCCTCTGAGGGAGCGAGGGGCGAGTCTCTCTCTCTCTCTCTCTCTCTCTCTCTCTCTCTCTCTCTCTCTCTCTCTCTCTCTCTCTCTCTGAATGGAGGATAAACTCGGTGAACCGAGCTGTTGGCAGCCGTCCAACTGCTATCAGAGTTGACGGTGTGGCTGAAGGCCTGTTTTCTTTTCTGCTCGCTCTCATTCACCCCGGCACCCTGGACGCCCCGCCAAAATAAAAGCTGCAAACGGAAAGTTTAAGGGATTTGTAGCCGCTGAGAGGAGTTCAGGTTTAAAGATACACTAAGAACCAGAATAGTCACAGAGGTGGGAATAAAGTTGTTATTATGAGATAAATAAGTCTAAAGTATCAGATAAAAAGGCAAAATTATGATAAAAAGTGTACATTTTGAAATATAAAGTTGAAATTATGAGATAAAAAGTTGAAATCCTGATAAAAAGTTGAAATTATGAGATTTAAAAAAATCGAAATTATGAGATAAAATCGAGATTGTCATAAAAAAGTTAAAATTACTATCAGATGAAAAGTTGAGAAAAGTTGAAAAGTGAAAAGTTTTAATTATGAGATGAAGTCAAAATTATGAGATAAAAAGTTTAAATCCTGATAAAAAAAAATCAAAATTATGAGATGAAGTCGAGATTAGAATTTTAAAAAGTCCTTATTATGAGATAAAAAGTCAGAATTGTGAGATAAAAAGTTTAAATTATGATAAAAAAAAGTTTAAAATTTTGAGATAAAAAGTCAAAATTATAAAATAAATAGTCAAAATTTTGAGACAAGTTAAAATTATGAGATGAAAAGTTGAAATTATGATTTAAAAAAGTCAAAATTATCAGATAAAAAGTCACACACACACACAGATATACAAACACACACGCGCACACACAGGTTCCTGAGGTGGCGGTGCGTTCAGGGAACCTGTGTGAACTTGTGAACTTGTGAACAATGTGTTCTGTTTACTGTCGTTGCTGCTGACTCACTGAGCGGAAAAGATGAAAGAGGAGGAAGTTCTCAGATCAACTTCCTCCTGATGTCGACACAACGTTCCAGAGAAAAGAAACTCAACGTTGCAGCAGGAACCAAGTCTGCCATTTTAAGTCAAAATTATGAGATAAAAAGTCAAAATTATGCGATAAAAAGTCAAAATTATGGGATAAAAGGAAAAATTACAAGATATAAATTCAAAATTATGGGATAAATATTCAAAATTATATGATAAAAAGTCCTAATTATGAGATAAAAGGAAAAATTACAAGATATAAATTCAAAATTATGGGATAAATATTCAAAATTATATGATAAAAAGTCCTAATTATGAGATAAAAAGTCATAATTATGAGATAAATATAACACATTATGAGATAAAAAGTCTAATTTATTAGATAAAAAGTCTAAATTATGTGATAAAAAAATCAAAAATATGAGATAAAAGTCAAAATCATGATTAAAAAGATGAGAGAAAAACTTTAAATTATGACATGAAAAGCCAAAATATGAGATAAAAAGTAGAATTTTTTAGATAAAATTAAGGTTCCTTCCTTTCAACTTTTTATCTCATAATTATGAGCCTCTTTTTTAAAAAAACATGTAGCATTATGATGTGTATTTTTTTCATTAAACAACTGAATAATACTGCAAAAAAGAAAATCTATGATGTATATTAATATAGATATTTTAACTGCTTTTTAATAATTGTAATAAAAATAATTTTATAAAATATTATTATATAAATAAACATTTTAATGGTGTTGAAAAAAGGGGGAAATGCTGTAAAATAATACAGTTAATTCCTGTAAAATAACTTCCTGTAAAATAACTCCCTTTTTCTCCGTGTTAATAATTAATTTGTTATTCCCGCTATGACACGTTAAAGAGGTCATTAAATCTTTATTTGCTGCTTTTACAACCACAGATAATATTTCACATGGCAGCGAGTTTTCATTCCTGTTCAACATTACAGTTTAATCTAATCTCAGAGGCAGTTAGAGGATAAAGGATAAAAATAGAAAATAAATCAATAAATAAACGATGAGAGTGCTTTAACTTGAAGGAGTCGATTAAAGTCAGGAGTGTTTGTTTGTTTTTGTTTTCTGTTTGAGGAAGTGATGACGAGGCGTCTCGATTTTAGAAAAAGGCTAAATTATGAGATAAAAACCTGAAATTATGAGTTTAAAAAAAGAAATAATGAGTTAAAAAGTCAAAATTATGAAACAAAAAGTCACAATATGAGAAAAAAAGTCCTAATTAGGAGAAAAAAGTTAAAAATATGGGATACAAAGTTAGAAATTATCAGATAAAATGTCAAAATTATAAGAAAAAAGTAAAAAATATGAGATAAAAGCCTTAATGATGACCTAAAAATCCATAATTGTGAGCTAAAAAGTCGCAATTATGGTAAAAATAACAAGATTAAAAAGTCATAATTATGAGATATTAAAATCAAAATCATCAGATGAAAAAAATGATTAGCTAAAAAGTCGAAATTGTGAGATGAAAAGTCAAAACTATTCGATAAAATGTCAAAATTATGAGATAAAAAATAAAAATTATGAGATATAAATTCAACATTATCAGATGAAAATACTTAAAAAGTCACAATGATGAGTTAAAAATTCATAACATGAGACACAAATTGAAAAAAAGAATTTGAATCTCATTTGAATTTGTATCTCAAATGATATAAAAAGTAAAAATTATGAGATTAAAAAGTCAAAATTATGATCAAGTCATGAATGTTGATTGTTTTCTGTTAGAGGAAGTGATGACGGTTTGTCTTGTTTTCATTGTTGGTTTCTGCTCCCATAGACCTCTATGGCTGCTGCTCCCATAGACCTCTATGGCTGCTGCTCCCATAGACCTCTATGGCTGCTGCTCCCATAGACATCTACAGCTCCATTGACACACACACACACAGGGAGCGGCAGGCTGCTCTGTGATTGGCTGAGCGGCCACGTGGTGCAGTGATAGTAGCTCCTTATATGGTCATGAGGCTCTCTGTGACTGGAGCAGCAGGTTTAGCTGCTGCTGCTGCTTCTCAGAAACAGAAATGTACACCGTGTTCCCACACACACACACACACACACACACACACACACCCTGCATCTGTGTATTTACACTGACTTTATGTTTATATTTACATTTGAATACATATTTCCAGTGTGCAGATCTGTCTTTGAATAGATTAAGATGATTTCTTTTGATAGTTTAGTCATTTTATCACCCTTTTAAGGCATTTCTTCAATAGGGTGACATATTTTGACAACATTTAGAACTGAATTTGAGGCCAACAAACAAACAAAAACAAAGGTTGATACATGAAAATCAACATTAGTATCAAATCTGTGACCATTTCTTTATCTTTTAGGGGTCAGATCTGTTTTTACAGCTATCAGAACGTGTGATTTCACCAGTTTAACACCAGCGTGTTGATATCAGCTGCTATCAAAATGATAATATGTGATATTAGAGTGACATTGTGACATTGTGTGAATGTGATGCAACCATAAAATAAAACAAACAAATATTTGGACACAGTAACAGTGATAATATCTTGATAATCGAATAAGTGGAGTGGATACTATTTCTAACCCTTAATGAAATAAAACAAATAATAATAAATATATATAAATGAATAAAACAACATATACTAGTGGAGAATGTGCCATGATATGTATTATATTTTATTCATTTATTACAATTATTTTACTTTGTATTGTTGCTAGAGCTGCAACAATGTTTCTATTAATTGAACAATAATCTAATAATTGGTTTGAGCAGGTTTTTTTTAAAGACAATAAATCCAAATTCTCTAATTTCAGCTTCTTCAATGTGAATATTTCTGGTTTTTTTTTATTCCTTTATGATAATAAACTGAATATCTCTTTGGTTTGTGGACAAAACAAGAGATTTGATTGATATTTTTATACCTTTTATCGACCAAACAACTATCCACAGATTAATTGATAATGAAAATAATCGATAGTTGCACCCTAATGAATATGATTGATATGTTAATATGATATATTCATGTGATTTTGGGTGTATTGGGTGTGATTTTCTCCTCTAACAGAAACGCTTTGTTTGTTTTGCAGCAGAGACAGTTATGAGTTATGTAATGTCCGTTTGAATGGAGCAGACCAACTCCGCCGCGTGGCGGGGGTGTGGCGGGAAAACACGTCACAGACACAACGTAACGGCTCACTTTTTTACGTTAAAAGACTATAAAATATAAAAATATAAAATATAAATATAAAAAAGTATGATAATATACTCGCAATAGTATTCATGTGCGGGTTGTGTGTGTCTGTGTGATTTTATTATTTTATTTTTTATTTTGTATTATGAGATAAAAAGTCGAAATTATGACAAAAAAGTTGAAAATAACTGCCACCAGAGGCTCGTTTCTCTGGTTTTCTCGAAATTATGAAATAAAAAATCAAAACTACTAGATAAAAAGTCGAAATTATGTGATGAATATTCAAAATTATGTGAGAAAAATTCAAAATGATGAGCCAAAAGGTCGAAATTATGTGATGAATATTCAAAATAATGCGGTAAAAATTCAAAATTATTAGATAAAAAGTCGAAATTATGAGATAAAATTAAAAACTATGAGATAAAAATTAAAAACTATGAGATAAAAAGTCGAAATTATGACAAAAAAGTTGAAAATAACTGCCACCAGAGGCTCGTTTCTCTGGTTTTCTCGAAATTATGAAATAAAAATTCAAAATTACTAGATAAAAAGTCGAAATTATGTGATAAAAATTCAAAATGATGAGATAAAAAGTCGAAATTATGAGATGAAAATTAAAAATTATGTGAGAAAAATTCAAAATTATTAGATAAAAAGTCGAAATTATGAGATAAAATTCAAAACTATGAGATAAAAAGTCGAAATGATGAGATAAAAAGTCGAAATTATGACAAAAAGTCGAAAATAACTGCCACCTGAGGCTCGTTTCTCTGGTTTTCTCGAAATTACGAAATAAAAAAATCAAAATTACTAGATAAAAAGTCGATATTATGTGATAAAAATTCAAAATTATTAGATAAAAAGTCGAAATTATGTGATGAAAATTAAAAATTATGTGAGAAAAATTCAAAATGATTAGATAAAAAGTCGAAATTATGTGATGAAAATTAAAAATTATGAGATAAAATTAAAAACTATGAGATAAAAAGTCGAAATTATGACAAAAAAGTTGAAAATAACTGCCACCAGAGGCTCGTTTCTCTGGTTTTCTCGAAATTATTAAATAAAAAAATAAAAATTACTAGATAAAAAGTCGAAATTATGTGATAAAAATTCAAAATTATTAGATAAAAAGTCGAAATTATGTGATGAAAATTAAAAATGATGTGAGAAAAATTCAAAATGATAAGATAAAAAGTCAAAATTATGTGATGAATATTCAAAATAATGCGGTAAAAATTCAAAATGATTAGATAAAAAGTCGAAATTATGAGATAAAATTCAAAACTTTGAGATTAAAAGTTGAAATGATGAGATAAAAAGTCGAAATTATGACAAAAAGTCGAAAATAACTGCCACCTGAGGCTCGTTTCTCTGGTTTTCTCGAAATTATTAAATAAAAAAAACAAAAGTACTAGATAAAAAGTCGAAATTATGTGAGAAAAATTCAAAATTATTAGATAAAAAGTCGAAATTATGTGATGAAAATTAAAAATTATGTGAGAAAAATTCAAAATGATTAGATAAAAAGTCGAAATTATGTGATGAAAATTAAAAATCATGAGATAAAATTCAAAACTATGAGATAAAAAGTCGAAATGATGACATAAAAAGTCGAAATTATGACAAAAAAGTCGAAAATAACTGCCAACAGAGGCTCGTTTCTCTGGTTTTCTCGAAATTATGAGTTAAAAAGTAAATATTATGACTTCAAAATTCAAAATTATGAGATAAAAAGTCAAAATTATGAGATAAAAAGTCAACATGAACTGCCACCAGGGCTCTGTGTGTGTGTGATGTATTCCTTGTTTTAACCCCTCCCCCCCCTCCTGGTAGTGAAAGTGGTTCAGTCCGCAGCGCGTCATCCATTGTTTACAAATGAACGGCTGTTGTCTGGTCGGAGCGGCGTGTTGGAGAGAGACGAGGAGCCCGGAGCTCCGGGACCCGACACACCGACACACACACCGAGGGACAGGCTCCTAGAGCCCGCAGCAGGCAGACACACACCCCGGCAGACAGACAGACAGACAGACAGACAGGCAGACAGGATGCCGTGTCGGAAGGAGAACTACATCTTCCTGGAGCAGTCGGTCACCGGGAGCTCCAAGGAGGTGGACGCGCTGGTCACCAAGATCGGAGAGGCGCTGCAGCTGCACAGCAGCAGCCAGAAGAGCGTGTCCGTGTCCGTGGCCTGCCTCCACGGCGGCGGCAAGGCGGCCGGCGGCGTGGACGCGGCAGGAGGAGGAGGAGGAGGTGCAGCAGGAGGAGGAGGAGGAGCGCGTAAAAGCTGCGTAAAACTCGGAGGGCGCACCGGCGGCAGTAGCAGGGCGAGCCCGTACCGGATCCCCGGTGGGTCCTCCACGGGAACCCACCGGGACTGGGACCAAATCAGACCGTGGAGCAGAAAGAGGATCACCGTGGTGCAGGAGGAGGACCCGCACCGCCTCCTGCAGGAGCTCATTCTATCGGGGAACCTGGTGAAGGAGGCCGTGAGGAGGCTGCAGTTCCCCGCAGGAGACTTCGGCCCCACGGCGGACAATGTGCCGAGCTGATGCCGACATGAGGGACTCACAGGGGGGCAGACAGGGCCCGGGGGCCCCGGGGGCCCCGGGGGGACCGGGCCCCGTACGGACACACACACTGAGACTGGTCAGAGTTGAATCCACAGGACTGGGAGCTATGGTTTAATAATTTCAGCCATTTTTTTTTCGTGTTTTTCTGGTCTGGAAGCGGTGTTCCGGTTGGTCTGGTGGCCGGATTATCTGGTGACAGGAAGAGCTGCAGGGAGACACAAAGAGAGCGAATAGGTGGCCGGAGGCTCGTTTTTTTTCTGGTTTTCCTTAAATTATGAGACAAAAAGTCGAAATTATATGATAAATAGTGAAAATGATAAGGTAAAAAGTCGAAATTATGACAAAAATGGCCAAATTAGCTGCCAACAGAGGCTTGTTTCTCTGGTTTTCTCCAAATTATGAGGTAAAAAAAACCGAAAATATGACAAAAAAGGCTAAATTTAACAGCCACGGGAGGCTCGTTTCGTGTCTGCTCTCTTTATCTAGTTATTTTTTAATTAAAAAGTGAAATATTATCTCGGGTTTAAGTGTGATTTTGTATTTAAAAACAGACACATTTACCCCGGAAGTCACCAGTTAACTCGGGGACCAGGCGGGCCGGAACACCGTGTTGTTTATGTTTGAATGTGGCTCAGACCGGGGGGATGGGGGGTTCACTGGGTGCTTGGAGGCTCGTTTTTTCGGCCTTTTCATGAACCACAAAGTGTGTTTATTCCCAGTTGTGGGCTGGTTTGGTGGGAACCAGCAGAGACCCACTGGGAGGGGTTCCTCCTCAACAATGGCTGGTTCTCCTCCTCGACGTGATGAATGAGTCACAGAGAAGCAGACAGGAAGTCAGAGCGGTCGTCTTTTATTTACCAGCAGAAACCTGGACCGGTTCTGTTCTGCTGGAGGACCAGACTTTACAGCAGCTGGTTGGTTTCAGTCCATTTTGTTTACAGTCTCCAGCTGTTAGAACCTCCTGGTTCTGGTTCCACATCAGGGCGTCCACTGGGTTCTCCACATGGTTCTCCTCTAACGGCACCACAGGCTCCTCTATCTGCTTTTCTCCAAATTATGAGGTAAAGAGACGAAATTATATGATAAAAAGTCAAATTTAACTGCCATCAGAGGCTCCTTTTCTCTGGTTTTCTCCAAATTATGAGACAAAGAGTCGAAATTATATGTTAAAAAGTCAAATTTAACTGCCACTGGAGGCTCGTTTTCTCTGGTTTTCTCCAAATTATGAGATAAGAAGTTGAAAATATGAGATAAATATTCAAAATTATATGATAAAAAGGACAAAAAAGGCCAAATTAACTGACACCAGAGACTCCTTTCTCTAGTTTTCGCCAAATTATGAGATAAAAAGTCCAAATTATATGATTAAAAAGTCAAATTTAACTGTAACTGGAGATTCCTTTCTCTGGTTTTCTTGAAATTATGAGATAAAAATGTGAAATTATATGATAAAAAAGTCAAAATTTAAAAACTGCCACCAGAGGCTCTTTTCTCTGGTTTTGTCAGCCGGCCTCAGTTATTCTGGTTTATCATTTAAAGATCTGATGTTAAAAATAAAAAGTAAAAAAATGATGGGATTAAAAACAATCAAAATTTTGAGGAAAAAAAAAGTCAAAATGATGAGGTTAAACGTCATTATTATAGGATAACGAGTAAAAACTGAGCTAAAAATTCAAAATAATGACATAAAAAGTCAAAATTGTGAGGAAAAAAAGTCGAAATCCTGATTTAAAAAGTCTAACTGAAGTGCCACCAGAGACTCGTTTCTCTGTTTTTCTGTTTTTTTCTCATTTAAAGTCGTGAAGTTGGAGGAGAATCTGTTAATAATGGCAGCTCCACATTTCTCTCCTCATGTTTCTGTTTTTTGAGGGGAGCGTGAACACGTGGAGGAGTGTGTGTGTGTGTGTGTGTGTGTGTGTGTGTGTGTGTGTGTGTGTGTGTGTGTGTGTGTGTCTGAATGTTTTTGGGGTGAAAGGTCGTCCGTCTGTCTCTTCTTCTGTGGTGCTTTTTTCTTTTCTTTCACCCTTTTTGGGAATTCCGACGAGGAGTTCTGTTTGTTTATTGTGTTTTTGTTTATTTTTTTGTATTTGTGTAAATAAACTGGTGTTGACTGCTTCGTAGCGAAGCCTCTGATAACGTTCCTGACTATTCAGGACTTTTTCTGTTCTCTTAATAAACTCACTTTGTTTTTCCAGAAACCGTCTGTAGAGTTTTTTTCTTGGGTCTTGTTGTGTCCTCGTGTCCCTGCTGAGTTTGACAACGTGGTCTAGAAGGACACATGCTCATTATCACTATAAATACCCCCCCCCCCCCCCCCTCCCCCCATGCTGGATCATGACACCAACACTGGAAAACATGTTTTGCTCTGTGAGGCGTTCAGGTGCTGCGTGTTGTTTAGAGCGGCTCCCTCTGCTGCTGACGCTCCGCTACTGGAAAAATACAACAACAAAAAAATGGGAAAAAAACTTTGTGGAACTTTCAATTTAATGTCAAAACATTTAGTAAAAGCAATCATTAAAGTTTGTAAAAAAAAATAAAATAAAATTACAAAAATTCAGATTTTTTTTCTACATGCAGTGCAAATGCATTAAAAAAGGTAGAATACTTTTATTATAAATGATAAATATTAACCATTGAATAAAAGTTGAAATCTGTAAATTAATATAATGGGGCATTATATTCATTTATATATATATATATATATATATATATATAAATTAATATAATATATATAATAATAATAATAATATATAAACATATAATATAATAATATAAATTAATAAATTAAATTATATATAAATTAAATAAATTAATATATAGTATAAATATTATAAATATAATAAACATATATAATTGTCACCCATTATATTAATTTATATATATATAAATTGCAGAAAGTTATATGTAAAAAAAAATACAAAGAATACACATCATAATAAACATAAACAGACAAGGAATACACACCATGCTTAATTTAAAAAAGGCTGCTTTTTCATGATAAAACTTTTTTTTTATATATATATATATATATATATATATATATATATATATAATCTCGCTCAGGTATTTTCTTGTCTTTTTTGTAATATTTTGTCTTTCTGCGCTCCGTTATGACCTTTTGGTCATTTTGTGTTTTAGGGTTTTAGTCCAATAAATGTAAAAATCTGTCATGGGATGTTATACATTTTTGGTATTTTTTTTTTTACAGGAGAATGAAATTGTTTAATGTTGAATTACAGTGAATTCTATGTAAAAAATAGAAAAACCTTCATGGAACAGTCAATTTCAGGTAAAAAAATTCAGAAAAAGCAGTCATAAAAGTCTGTCAATATTGTAAAAAAATAATAATAATTTTCCATGGATTCAGTGTAAATGCCATTTAAAAAGTCAATTACTTTATCATACATAATAAATATTAACAATAAAATAAAAGTTGATACCTTTAAATTGATATAATTGGAAATTATATATATATATATATCTATATATATAGATATATATATATATATATATATATATATATATATATATATAGATATATATATATATAGATATATATATATATATATATTTTTTTTTTACAGGATAATTAAATTGTTAAAATTGTGGGATCATTATGTGTCTTTTTGGGGGATAATTTTGTTGCTCTTTTATGACTTTTTTGGTATTTTCTTGTCTATTTTGTAATTTTTGGTCTTTCTTTGCTCCTTCATGATCGTTTGGTCATTTTGTGTCTTTTTCGTCCTTTTTTTTTGTAATTTTATGTCTTTTGTTGCTGTTTTATGACTTTTTTGGGGTCATTTTGTGTATTTTTTTATAATTTTGTGTATATTTTTGGGAAGTCATTTTGTGTGGTTTGTTGCTCTGAATGACTTTTTTGTGTGTATTTTTCCTTTTTTTTTGTCATTTTATATCTTTTGCTGCTCCTTTATGACTTTTTTTGGGATCATTTTGTGTATAAATTTTATATTTCAGTGAAACACGGTTAGGACACAGAGAGAAAAATGTAAAAGAGAAAAAAAATCCTGTGAAACGTGTCGTTGGGTTCAGAGGTTAAACTACACAGAATCAAAGTAAAATGACTTGTGTGATTCTGCTGCTGGATGACGTCATGTCCGGATAAAACGGTGTAATGAGTGTGAGCGTCCACTAGAGGGCAGTCTGACGCTGCACTCTGTTTAATTCTACAGATAAATAAGAGAGAAAAAAGTTCACATGAAAAAATGTAGTTAAAGAATTAATATAGATGAACTCTTTAAAGTATCATTTTTAATTAATTTAATTACTTAGAGGAGTTTGACAATCCTTATAAGTTAAAGGAAAATAAAAGGAAAGTCGTAGCTTTAAAAATATATATTTACTTTACAAGAAAAATCTTAATGTTACATAAGAAAAGTTGTCACATTGAAAGAAAGTTATAATGAAACAGTAAAGTCGTTGTATTGCAAGAAAAACTTTTTTTTGTCTTAAAATTGCAGCTTGATTAATTAAATTTGTCTTTTTCCCAGTCATTTTGTGTGTTTTTTGTCATTTTGTGTGTTTTTTGTCCTTTTTTCGGTAATTTATATTTCTTGTTGGTCTTTTATGAGGTTTTTTATTCATTTTTTGTCTTTTTCTGTCTTTTGGGTGTTTTTTTGTAATTTTGTGTGTTTTGTTGCTCTTTTCTGACTTTTTTGGGATCATTTTGTGTCTTCTTTGTAATTTTTTGTCTTTTTGTAATTTTGTGTTATTTTTGTCCTTTTTTCGGTCATTTTATGTCTTTTGTTGCTTCTTCATGACTTATTTATGACTTTATGATTTTGGGGTAATTTTGTGTATTTTTTCTAATTTTGTGTCTATTTTTGGGGGATAATTTTGTGTCTTTTGTTGCTCTTTTATTATTTTTTGGGGGGGTCATTGCTTGCCTTTTTATGTTTTTTTTTGTCTTTCTTTCCTTTATGACTCTTTGGTAATTTTGTGTCTTTTTTGTAATTTTGTGTCTTGTTGCACTTTTATGACCTTTGTTCATTTTTTTGTCTTTTTTGTAATTTTGTGTCTTTTGTTGTTGTTTTTTTGCTCATTTTGTGTTTTTTTGTTGTACTTTCATTATTATTTTTTGGCTCGTTTTTTGTGTTGTCGTTTTTTTTTGCTCCTTCGTAACCTTTTGGGTAATTTTGTGCTTTTGTTTAAGTCTTTTTCTTGTTAATTTTGTGTGTTTTTGTTGCTCTTTTATGACTTTTGGGGTATTTTCTTGTCTTCCTTGTAATTTTTTCAAATTGAATAAGTCGCTGATAAAATGTTTTTTCAAATGACGTGTAATTATGAAGATCTGAAGTTACAGTAAGATTTTTGCAGAGTGAAAAAAGGCTGCATCAATTTAATCCAAATGTAGTTTAATAATTCATATAGAGAGGAATTACTTCATGAATAAAGTAGTTTTACTTTGGAGTCACAACTTTAAATAGAAAGTTACAGCAATAAAAAACAAAACAAATCTTGATTCTACGAGAAAAATCCAAAAGAAAAGTCATAAGAATAAAGTAAAAAAAAATTGAAGTTCTATGTAAAATACACATCTTTTTTTTTTTTTTTTAGAAAAAGCAATTATAAAAGTTTGTACAAAAATAATAATACTTTTCCAGAAATATACTGCATTATTTTACAGCTTTTTTCTATATTCAGTGCATATGCCATTTTTAAAAATAAAGGTACATTACTTTTATTATGAATAATAATAGATATTTACATTAAAGTTTATACTTGTATATTAATAAAATGAGACAATTGTGAAAATTATAATAATAATTTTCCAGAAATTTACTGCATTATTTTACAGCTTTTTAAAAAAAAATAAATGTCTTTTTTTAAATAAATTACTTTAATTATTATTAATAATAATAGATATTTACCATAAAATATTTTTATTTTATTTATTTTATTTTATTATTCAATTGTTTAATATTGAATAAGAATGAAATTCTATGTAAAATGCACCTTTTCTTTTAGAAAAAGCAATCATAAAAGTTTGTTGTATATATATATATATATATATATATATATATATATATATATCATTAATAAAAAAAATAAAACGAAAAGAAAAGTCATAAAATGAAGTTTAAAAAAATTTGTTTTCTCTCATTTTCCATTTCCATAAATTCACTGCATTATTTTACAGCTTTTTTAAAACAAATGCTTTTATAAAAAAAAAAGCTATTACTTTTATTATAAATGTTGTTTTAATATTGAATTACAATGAAATTCTATGTAAAATACACATTTTCTTTTAGAAAAAGCAATCATAAAAGTTTGTAAAAAAAATAAATATATATTATTAATAAAAATAAATGTTTTAAATCCAAAAGAAAAGTCATAAGAATGAAGTAAAAATGTTTAGTTTTCTCTAATTTTTCCTCATAAAATTGCATCTTAATGAATAAAGCGTCAGTGCCGACAGTGAACTAAAAGACGAAGCTGCTGTTGGTGTCAAACGTCTCCAGCAGCAGCAGAAGATTTGTTGAAGCTAATTTAAGAGCAAAGATTTGTGCCAAACGAGGAGAAACAGCCCGAGGCCCCGAGACGTGTTCCTGTTTTAATTTCCCTCTGACTCACAAACACAAACACAAACACAAACAGGAACTCTGCTGCTGCTGGAGGCTTCACTCACATCAGAGAAGTCTCTTTTTATGAGATTTTATTTTATTTTTATGTGACATCAACATTCATGTTGAGCCTCCACGTCTAACGCTCTCAGAGCACAAACTGGTTCTAAAACACATTAAAAAACAGGAAAAAATGTGGAATTCCAACATGAAAGGTTTATTATTAGACAGTGACATCAGAGGTTTAAAACAAACAATGCAAAAATGTCTAAATTAATAAAAAAAAAAAAACGCTTTAAACCACATGGAATAAATCATTGTGTTGTTTTGTCCCTTTTTGTCCTTTTTTGTCTTTTGTTGCTTCTTTATGACTTTTTTGGGATTATTATGTGTCTTTTTTGTAATTTTGTGTCTATTTTTTGGGGCATATACGTTTGTTGTTCTTTTATGACTTTTTTTGGTATTTTCGTGTTTTTTTTTGTCATTTTTTTGTCTTTCTTTGCTCCTACATGACCTTTTGGTCATTTTGTGCCGTTTTTGTCCTTTTTTCGGTCTTTTTATGTTTTTTGTTGCTCTTTTATGACTTTTTTATGACTTCTATTTTTGGGTAATTTTGTGTATTTTTTGTATTTTTTTTTAAATTGGCTAATTTTTTGTGTGCTTTTTTTGCTCCTTCATGACCTTTTTGGTCATTTTGTGCTTTTTTTCTTTTTGTTGTTAATAAAACAAAAATGTCAAACCACATGGAATAAATCACATTATTTCCAACAGTTAAAGTCTGGATTATTAAACAACACAAACACTGTTGAATAAATGTCTTTCAGATATATATTTTTTTTCTGACATTGAGCAAGTTTTAATTTATCTGCACATATAAGGTCTTTATTGTTTTGTTTTTTCACATTAACTGTTTTATAGTAAAACCAAACTCTGCTCACAATGAAGCACCAACCCAACCTGCATCATATCAAAATGACAAGGACAAAGTCAGCTGAAAGCCTCTAAACCAGGGGTCTCAAACAAAAGACACAAAATGACCGAAAAAAACACTAAATTACTTAAAAAAGAAACAAAATGGCGAAAAAAAAAGACAAAATTACCAAAAAAGGCACAAAATGACTGAAAAAACATTTAATTACTTAAAAAAAGACACAAAATGACCAAAAAATACACAGAATTATTTAAAAAAAGACACAAAATGACCAAAAAATACACAGAATTATTTAAAAAAAGACACAAAATGACAAAAAAAATACACAGAATTACTAAAAAAGACACAAAATGACCAAAAAAAGACACAGACTTACCAAAAAAAGACAAAATTACCAAAAAAGTAATTAAAGGGACCTTCCACACACAACACGGTAAAGAGACATTCATATAAAACTCACATTAAACTTTCATATCAAGGTGAGGGGCCACAAAATATCGTCACGAGGGCCACAATTGGCCCGCGGGCCGCCAGTTTGAGACCCCTGATCTAACAAGCCCTGCCACCCAAACCAAACCAAACAGTTCAAACCCCAGAGATCATTTAGGCAGGAAACAAAAACACCAAAACAACAACAACATGTTCACTTCAATCAAACCTCAGAAACACAGAAAACTCTGACACATAACAGCGAAATAGCAGCAAAAATAACTTTCAATAACTCATAAAGCACGTCTCCATTCATTTCAATACAAAATGAGAAAACTTCTCACTTGTTTTATTACCTCAGAATTGTTTTTTAAGGACAACACTATCGTCTCAATCACTTCACATATATGAAGTATATAGCAATATATATATATATATATATATATATATATATATATATATATATATATATATATGTATATAAATTAATTCTGTTTTTATGGTTATTGTACTTGTACTAATGTAGTAAAAAAGCAAGAAAAACCCTGTCTTCTCATTTCGTGTCTTTTTTTGGTCATTTTGTGTCTTTTTGTGTCTTTTTTTGGTCATTTTGTGTCTTTTTTAGTCCTTTAGTCCAACATAAAATGTGATTTTTAATCTTTTTTTTACTTTCAAAACACTAGCTGTATCCGTCTGCATGGATCCGTCCTGCTGCTGCCGTATATATAAATTAATTATGTTTTTTATGGCTATTGTACTTGTACTAATACTAAGCAAGAAAAACCCTGTAAAATAATATAATTAATTTCTAGAATATATATATATATATATATATATATTTTTTTTTATTATTTTATTTCGTGGATGTCCATTTCCATAAACAGCCTGAAATGTGACGAATGGTGTCATTTATTACAGGAGGAGCTCCTGCTGCTGCTCCTGCTGTGGAGGAGGAGGAGGAGGAGGAGGAGGAGGAGGAGGAGGAGGAGGAGGAGGAGGAGGAGGAGGAGGCTGACCCACTTCAGACTCTCTGGATGAAGAATGAGAGTCTGGCCTCGTTTCCTCGTCTCCTCTCTGGGAATACCTGCTGTCACGTCCTTGGAACGTTCTCCGTCCTCCTCCAGCGTCTCCTCACTGGACAGAACTGGGCCAACGAGGGTCCCGGCAGACTGGGAGCTGTGGGGGGCAGCAGGACAGATCCATGCAGACTGGTGGCTGGTGGTCCTTACCACCAACATGACTGTCTTTAACCCTGTGGAGCTCCTAAAGACTTGTTGACTCCATCAGACTAGAAAACAAAGCAGCGTGGAGCCCTACTGTACATTTACCTCTAAAGTTCTGGCTGTAAACTCCATGAGGCCAGTTTCAGTTTGATGATGATATACCAAGTAAAACTGGAGACAAGCTCAAATAGATTTAGTATCAAATGATAGAACTGGATGGAACCCTCTTATATGGTAGATTTGACACCTTTGGTCACATTTGACACATTTACAATTCTTTATTGAGCATGATAGTGTTTTGAAAGTAAAAAGAAAGATTCAAAATTACATTTTATGTTGGACTAAAGGACTAAAAAAGACACAAAATGAACCAAAAAAGAAACAAAATAACAAAAAAAGACACAAAATGACCAAAAAAAGACACAAAATGACTTAAAAAAGAAACAAAATGACTTAAAAAAGACACAAAAGACACAAAATGACTAAAAAAGACACAAAAACAACACAAAAAGACACAATATGACTAAAAAAAGACACAAAGTTACCAAAAAAGACACAAAATTACTTAAAAAAGACACAAAATGACCAAAAAAGAAACAAAATGACTTAAAAAAAGACACAAAATGACTAAAAAAAGACACAAAAAGACCAAAAGATATCTGAATATAAATGTGTTCTATTTGTACCCACAAGTCTCCTCTTTAAAGACATGCCCACTTATGCAAATCAAATGTAGTTTGCGGTAGAAATCATACAGGTTTTCACATAAAGACAGCGAGAAAATGACATGCGGAGTTCCGCAGGGCTCCATTCTGGGTCCTCTGATTCACTGGTACCAACCACAACAACGTTCCAGGAGAAAGGCAGTAAATGTGTTGTTGTGTCCTCTTGTGTGTGAGTCTTTGTGCATCCTGGGGTCCCTAAACAGTCTGTGAGCTGCATAAATGGGGTCTAAGTGTAAAGCTGAGACTCTTGAGGACTCAATGAGCCCAAAGTTCTTCATGTTGATGATGTTCGTCCCAACAGTCGAGAGAAGTTTTTGATCCAGGATGATAACTTCTATAATCAAGTCTCCTTGTTACAACATGCCTGCTTTATACTAACCTCATGCAGGACGACAAAACAAACAAAATTCAACCTGTTTATTCTGTTTTTTCTTCCAGAAACCCCTGTGAGACTCTGAGTCTGTGTGGCCTCGTTGGAGCTAAAAGTATTCAGGAAACTTTGTTTTAAAAGGAGAGCAGACGGAGACATATGAGCCTGGAGGACACAAAGGAGTTTCAACATTTTCACAACATAACCAGGAGAAGATGTAGAAGTATCACTAGATGACAGTCAGAGAGCATAAATACATTTATGATGAACCAAATCATTGCAACTAAGAGCTCATTGGCTGGTATTTAAAGTATTTTCTTGGTCATTTTATGCCTTTTTGTATTTTTATAGTCTTTTTGGTAGTTTTATGTCTTATTTTGGTCATTTTGTGCCTTTTTTGTAATTTTGTGTCTTTTTTGGTCATTTTATGTAATTTTTTGTCATTTTACATATTTTTGGGTCATTTAACATCATTTGGGTCATATTTTGTCTTTTTTTTGGGTCAATTTATGTCTTCTTTGGTCATTGTGCATAATTTTTTGTTCATTTTACTTTTTTGTCATTTTGTGCAATTTTTTGGTCATTCTACATTTTTTGTGTCGTTTTGTGTAAATTTTTGGCCATTTTTTGTCTTTTTGTGTAATTTTGTCTTTTTTGGTCAATTTACGTCTTTTTTGGTCATTTTGTGTCTTTTTTGGCCATTGTGTGTCTTTTTTTGGCCATTTTGTGTCTTTTTTGGTCATTTTGTGTCTTTTTTGGCCATTTTGTGTCTTTTTTGGTCATTTTATGTCTTTTTTTGGCCATTTTGTGTCTTTTTTTGGTCATTTTGTGTCTTTTTTTGGCCATTTTGTGTCTTTTTTGGTCATTTTATGTCTTTTTTTGCCCATTTTGTGTCTTTTTTTCCGCCTCGCCATCATTCACAATTACTACGGCCACTAGAGGGCGCCACTGACTCCAAATGGAGACGTGGGGACAGATTGGCATATCAGATGCACACAAAATGAGCTTTTGCCGTCTGCATTTGAAAGATTTGATTTCATTTGAAAGTGTCAAGTCGAGTTATTTATACACAGATTAAAGAGAACGTGCTGCCTTTATTCTGACCCACAGCAGCGTTTACAACAAAAAACACTACCATTTACAGGTGACTGACACATCATGATATATAAATGTAACAATCCATTCTCCAAGAGCCAAACTTTCTTTTTTGCAGTTTTTTGTCTTTTTTTGGTCATTTTGTGTCATTTTTGGGTCATTTTACATCTTTTTGGTTCATTTTGTGTCATTTCTTGGACATTTTTTGTCTTCTTTTTGTAATTGTGTCATTTTATATAATGTTTTGGTAATTCCAGTCTTTTTTGGTCACTTTGTGTCATCTTTTGGTCATTAAACGTCTTCTGGGGTCAATTTACGTCTTTTTTGGTCATTTGTAAGAGGGGTTTTTTTTTTAAAGTTTTTACATCCCAACCTAACTACATGACTTCTGGACGGTATTTATGTGCATTTATTCTCCTTTTTAAAGTGTCTATCTGTAGTTGTGGAGACATCAAAGTAATAATATACAGACTGTGTGAAGTGTGAGCAGAGCTCCTGCTGCAGGTCACCTCAGTTTCTGGTTCTGTCTTTTGTTTCAGAGCTTCATCAGGAAGAAGAGGAAACAGCCGAGGGCATTAAAACAGCTCCCAGATAAACTGTTATGACAAGCTGAGACTGTCACCATCTGACAAATACCACAACTTTACCCTCTAAAGTCCATCCTGCTGCCTCTGATCCTCAGAGTCTCTACCACAGCTCCCGTAGACTCCTATGAGAGTCTCAGGACATGGTAAGGTTCACAGCTGGAACAAAAAGCTTTGGTTTGGTTGAATTAGTTCCTGAAACAGTTCCTGCTGGGCTCTAAAAGAGCTTAAAGAGGAACTAAATGCTGTAAATGGTGGAAGTGAAGTAGTTACCATGACGACGTGACTACAGGAAGTGACATAGTTCAGTAAAAACCTGATGCAGGAAGTTAAGAGATGTTTGAATCACATGCTGACCTTTGCTGGGAGACAGTTCAGGGCTTTATAGGATCACTTTTGCATCTTTTGTTGGTCATTTTACATATTTTTTGGTCATTTCATGTTTTTTGGGGTAATTTTGTATCTTTTTTTTCTCATTTTATGTAGTTTCAAGTCTCTTTTTTTGTCATTTGATGTCTTTTTGGTATTTGGAACATCTTTTTGGTCATTTTGTGTCCTTTTTGTATTTGTTTGTGTTTTTAAAACCTTTTCCGCTAATTTTAGGGTTTTTGGTGTCATTTTGTGTCATTTTTTTGGTCATCACCCATTTTTTGGGGTAATTTTGAGTAATTCCATGTATTTTTAAAGTCTTCTTTTGTTGGTCATTTTATGTCTTTTTTGATAATTTGATTTCTTTTTGGTATTTGTATCTTTTTTTTTGGGGTCATTTTTTGTCATCTAATGTCCTTTTGTGTTTTTAAAGTCTTTTTTGTTAATTATAGGGATTTTCTGGTCATTTTGTGTGTGTTTTGGTCATTTTACATATTTTTTGGTAATTTTTTGTCCTTTTTTTTTTGGTCATTTTACATCGTTTTCCTGTAATTTTACGTCTTTTTTTCATCTCCTGGTGAAAGTCCAAAGTCTCCAAAAAACAGATAACTTTCTCAAATCAAACACGTGAGACTTCCTCCTGTTGTTCACTTTAATTAATCACATTTCTTTAGACTCTAATGAACGTGGAGCCTTTAATTAACAGATTCTTCCTCCCCAGTGATGCTGAGTGTTGTTTCACACTAAAAAGATTGACTGACGAGGTGAGAAGTGAAGCTGAGAGCTTCTGTTAAAGTGATTTTTATCTCTGTGTCGACGTTTTAAAACATGTTTCCTGCCGTCTGACTGCACCTGTAAACCAGACGAGGAGACGAGGACACAAGGAGACGAGGAAACGAGGACACGAGGACACAAGGAGACGAGGAGATGAGGACACGAGGAGACGAGGAGACGAGCTGAGCTGCAGCTGAGTGGAAACATCAACTCTCGGGGGAGAATCGAGGGCTCGAGGGGAAACAAGCGTCCAGACGGAGGCAGAGCTAACTAGGACAGGAGGATTTACTGAGGAGAATCTGAATGTGACGAGCTCAGCTTGGTCTGTTTATCATATGGATCATCTCACAGCTGTGATATATGTCGGGTCTATTTTATTTAGAAAGCTGAATATCACATCATATCAAAGAAAACCCAAGACTCTCACCAGGAGACGGGAAAAAGGCATAAAATGACCCCAAAAATATGTTAAATTACAAAAGAAAAACACAAAATTACCAAAAAAAGGACACCAATTTGCCAGAATGATGTAATATTACCAGAAAAAGACACAAAATTACCCCAAAAATGACCAAAAAGACACAAAATAAAGAACCCTACAAAATGACAAAAAAAGACATATAACAAAAAAAAGGAAACATAAATAACCCCCCCCCCCCCAATGTAAAATGACAGAAAAAAGACACAAAATAACCAAAAAATATGTAAAATGACCCAAAAAAAAGTATAATATTAATAAACAACAAAAACATAAAATGACAGGAGGGTTTACTGTGAAGAATCTGAATGTGATGAGCTCAGTTTGTTCTTTTCTATCATATGGATCATCTCACAGCTGTGATATTTTATTTATAAAGCTGAATATCACATCATATAAAAGACAATCAAACAAAACCAGGAACCGGGAAAAAAGACATAAAATGACAAAAAAAACCACACAAAATTACCCCCCAAAATATGTAAAATTACCCAAAAAATATGTGATATTACAATAAATACACAAAATTACCCCCCAAAAATACATAAAATTACCCAAAAAAGAGAAAAAATATATATATTACCAAAAAAACTGGGAAAATGTGGAAGAGCAGCGGAGGGACGGACAGACAAAAAACTGATCTCACAAAATCAGATGAAATGACGACGACCTCTTCACACAGATTTCCATGTTTATAGCAGATTATAGCAGATTATAGCAGATTATCTGGGTAAACCACCAGCATGAACATTTCTACAGGAGTTCTGTGGCTCACGGTTTGTGGATCAAGTTTTTTTTTCACATAACTTACGTTGTTTACATTTATTTTTATATTCATATTTTCATGTTAAATCATCATTCTAAGGAACTTTAACTAAATTAAAAGTCATGTTTTATCTACAACAGTTCACGTGTGTCATAAGAGGAAAGTTTCCTGCTTTAAAAGAGAGAAAAAAGCTCTCAGGTCAGCGTTGTTCTCAGCCTTCAGGCCGTCGCTGTGATATCTGAAAAAGACTCTGAGCGGCTGAAGAAGAAGAAGAAGAAGAGCTTTTATTGCATGACTGAGTCACAGAGGGGAAACAGAAACATTACAACAGTGCAGAAACAAGCCTGCAGGCTTTTACACAACACTTCCTAATGCTTGAGAACCACGAGAGGAGAAAACACAAGCAGGAGCAGAAACAGGACGACGGTTTGATTCCTTAATGATCCAACATGAAGCCTGACAAACAGCAGGCTTAACCATTAAACGTCCATCGCTCTCTGAAAGGGTTTACTGCACTATAATCCTGTTATATTATCTTTATATCAGCGGCATAGATTGGTCTTAAAGTTTTAAAATTATTGCAGATATTGTCCTCTGATTGAAAACAGTCTCATAAGTCGTGTCTCCGTTTGGAGCTAGTGGCGCCCCCTAGTGGCCACAGTGATTGTGAATGAGTATAAAACAAAGTGTCAGATAGGGTGGGAAAACAAACCAAGGAGACGGGGAAAAAAGACGTAAAATGACCAAAAATTACACAAAATTACAAAAAAATACGCAAAATTACCAAAAAGACACAAAATCACCAAAAAAGACACAAAATCACCAAAAATGACACAAAATCCCTAAAAAAAAAAAGACAAAATGGCCAAACAAATATGTGAAATTATCAAAAAATTTGAAATGACCAAAAAAGACTTAAAATGACCCCCCCAAAATTTTGAAATGATCAAACAAACACAAAATGACCAAAAAAAGACGCGAAATAAGCAAAAAAAGACGTAAAATGACACAAAAAAGTAAAATTACCAAAAAATTACACAAAATTACCAAAAAAGACAAAATGGCCAAACAAATATGTGGAATGATCAAAAAATTTGAAAAGACCAAAAAAATGACACAAAATGACTAAAAAATTTTTTTTAAATGACCAAACAAAGCACACAAAATGACTAAAAAATTTTTTTTAAATGACCAAAAAATCACATAAAATGACCAAAAAAATCACATAAAATTACCAAAAAATGACCAAAACAAAAGTTAAATGACAAAAGAAGACAAAATTATGTAAAAAAAAACAAAATATCCAAGACACAGAAAGTGTCTTTTTGGATATTTTTGGATAATTTTGTGGTCATCAGTTCAAAATGATTTTGCAGTGAATATTCAGTAGTTGAAAACTGACGTCAGTAAAGCGACAGTAAAGCGACAGTAAAACGACAGTAAAACGTCAGTAAAGCGTGGGTTGTCGGGGTGCTACCACCACAGCTCCTCCCCCCCGCTGCTCCTGGTGCTCCCCCTGTCTCGGCCCTGAAGCCTCAACATCTCCATGATGTTGCGGGCGTAGGCGTCCCTCAGGTTCACGCCCCCCCCGGCCCCTCCCCCCTGGCTGGCCCCGCCCACCGAGCCGCGGGCCGCCAGCCTCCTCAGCACGTCTCCGTGGCGTGCGGCGGCCTCCTTCACCTTCATGGTGAAGTAGCAGGCGGAGAAGCGCTCGTTGATGATGGCGATGGGCAGCGCCAGGATCAGGATGCCCGACAGGATGCAGAGGAAGGCCAGCAGCTTCCCCGCCGCCGTGTCGGGACGCACGTCCCCGTAGCCCACCGTGGTCATGGAGGTGGTGGCCCACCACCAGGCCGCCGGCACGCTGGTGAAGGTGGTGGCGGGCAGGTCGTGCTCCAGCGTGAAGACCACCGTGGAGAAGATGGAGATGCCCACGCCGAGGAAGAGGAGCAGGAGGCCGACCTCCTCGTAGCACTGAGCGATGGTCAGACCCAGAGACCGCAGGCCTGCACACGAGACAATCAATCAATCAATCAATCAATCAATCAATCAATCAATCAATCAATCAATCAATCAATCAATCAAACTTTGTTCATATAGCGATTTTCATACGTATAAATGCACCTCAAAGTGCTTTACAAAAGCCATCAGCCCGTCCAAACATATAAAACACCCACAAACAGTATGACAGAGGGAAACGTGAGGAGAAGAAAGGAGGAAAAAAACAAAAAACACTTAATTCACCAGCTGCCAGGGTTCATCTCAAGACTTAAACACATTTTATGTCTTGTTTGGTATTAGTAGCGTCTTTTCTTGTCTTCTTGTGTCTTTTTTTTTGTAATCTTTACAAGTTTTTTTTGTCATTTTACATCTCTTTACATCATTTTGTCTTTTTTGGTTACTTTGTGTCTTTTTTACATCATTTTTTGTCTTTTTGGTAATTTTGTGTCTTTTTTGGTAATTTTGTGTCTTTCTTTGGTGATTTTTACAAGGTTTTTTTGTCATTTTACATCTTTTTACATCATTTGGTGTCCTTTTTGGTCACTTTGTGTCTTTTTTACATCATTTTGTGTCCTCTTTGGTCATTTTGTGTCTTTTTGGTCATTTTGTGTCTTTTTGGTCATTTTGTGTCTTTTTGGTAATTTTGTCTTTCTTTGGTAATTTTTACAAAGTTTTTTTGTCATTTTACATCTTTTTACATTATTTTGTGTCCTTTTTGGTCACTTTGTGTCTTTTTTACATCATTTTGTGTCCTTTTTGGTCATTTTGTGTCTTTTTACATCATTTTCTGTCTTTTTGGTAATTTTGTCTTTCTTTGGTAATTTTTACAAAGTTTTTTTTGTCATTTTACATCTTTTTACATCATTTTCTGTCTTTTTTGGTCATTTTGTGTCTTTTTACATCATTTTTTGTCTTTTTGGTAATTTTGTGTCTTTTTGGTAATTTTGTCTTTCTTTGGTAATTTTTACAAAGTTTTTTTGTCATTTTACATCTTTTTACATCATTTTGTGTCATTTTTGGTCATTTTGTGTCTTTTTTACATCATTTTTTGTCTTTTTGGTAATTTTGTGTCTTTTTTGGTCATTTTGTGTCTTTTTTGGTAATTTTGTCTTTCTTTGGTAATTTTTACAAAGTTTTTTTGTCATATTACATCTTTTTACATCATTTGGTGTCTTTTTTGGTCACTTTGTGTCTTTTTTACATAATTTTTTGTCTTTTTGGTATTTTTTTGTCTTTTTGGTAATTTTGTGTCTTTCTTTGGTAATTTTTACAAGGTTTTTTTGTCATTTTACATCTTTTTTTTTTTTTTACATTATTTTGTGTCTTTTTTGGTCATTTTGTGTCTTTGTACATCATTTTGTGTCTTTCTTTGGTTATTTTTATGTGTTTATATGTAATATGATATTCATTTTTGGGCATCTTTCTTTAATCTATTTATTTTTAAATATATTTTTACATTAAATTGAATATTTTCACTGTAAAAAAAATGTCCTAAATTTTACATTCAGCAATATGATATAATTAATTTATATATAGATATATTTTTTTAAATAATAATTTAGCATTCAAGACCATTAAATAATTGAATATTGTAAAAAAAAAAAAAAAAATTCTGTAAAGTCCCAAAATTTCAACTAGTATTTAAAAAAAAATATTTGTCATAAAAGAAATTAACTTTTTTATGCTACTTGTTTGATGTAGAAAAAAAACAAGAATTTTTATTTATTCTTACAGTGTAGACTGTGGTTGCATTTCTGCTAATTTGTGGGTTTTGAGGGATGAGCTCTCTCTTTCCTCTCTCCATGTTCTCCTTCATTATTGAGGACTGGAGTCCAGGGATCATCATCCTTCCCAGAACCATCCAGATCAAAGCCTTCCTGTAAAGTCTGACACACAGTTTTATGCTCACTCTCTCCTCCCTCCGTCTCCTGAAGGAATTTAACAAAATATGAATCATCTCTTCTTCGTCGTCCTCAGAAAACCTCCCGGCTGTGATCTCACAGCAGCAGCTTCTCTCTCAATGGGGACAATTTCTGTTTTTTTCCCTTTTCTCTGGCTGCTCACATCATGTATTAGAAATCCCCTGACAGGCCGGAAAAAACATGTGTGGAGACACAAAAAAACGGGGGACGTCACGCTGACGACGTGTACAATCTTTAATCCTTGTTCATGTTTTTGTGTACATTTAATCTGCCAGCCTTTCCCTTGTTTATCTTATCTTTTTCTTTTTTTAACCAGTGGTGGAATGTAACTAAGTACATTTGGGTGATTGTCATGAAGCCAGTCTAAGTTCTGTCTGTGAAGATTATAAGGACATACTTTATGAAACTAAGTATATTTCACTTTTCTATGAAAGAACAATATAACCAAAACGAGGCACAATTCATTGTTTTGTGTTAAAATAATATTGTCTATATTGTCGTTCATCCGTTTTTCACCAACGAGGTATCCATGACACACGAATGCATTCAACAGCTTCTTGAAATCTAAAGGTGCTTGGTGTTATACTTTATTACATTATTGGTAAAAAGTGTATTACATTATTGGGAAATGCACTTTGTTACATTATCGGGAAGTTATTACATTATCAGGTTCTACAAGCCTAAATATCACGAATGCTGGGTCTTGTTGGTTTTCTGAGAATCTACTGCTGCACCTACTGGTACCTTGTTTGCCATGTAGCAATAAAAAATATATACTAAAAACCTGGATTAATCTGGTTAGTCACATTGGACTGCTATTATTTTGAACACTACTGTATCTTTAAATGCGAACATGTTAACCCATTAAAGCCGGGAAAGTGGATACGTCGTTTTGTAGCATTTGTAGTTTTTTTCACCTATTTTCGGTCTCTTGGCCAATGAAATGCATCAGAATACATGTGGGAGTGTCGCAATGCAACACGTTGATTTAAAAAAAAAAAAGCTTTATTGAAAGTTTGGACGAATAAACTCAACTTCTTATAAAAGCCACATGTATAAGCTCTCAAATATAGGTCTTACAGGCATTTTTTCCAGGCGTTTTATGCCTAAATGGGTTAACAGAGAGTTTATTTCCGGGCTGAGGGACTTTGAGGCCAACAGCACATGATGTTTTCTTTCTCAACATTCAAGTCAAGATGCAGAACAACTAAAATGCAACTATCGACAACACTGAAGCATCTATTCACCTGTCGAGTGTCGTCCCAGCTTCAGCATGCGGAGCGAGCGGAGGAGTCGGAGGACCTGCACCACGCGGCCCATGTTCTCCAGCTCCGTGGATCCTCCGTGGAGGCTCTCCACCGCCAGCGTCACGTAGAACGGCAGGATGGCCAGCAGGTCGATCACGTTGGGAATCCTTCGGCTGAAGCGACACTTGTCTCTCACGCAGACGAACCGGAGAGCCAGCTCGCCGGTGAACCACACCACGCACACGTACTCCAGGGCGTCGAAGAGCAGAGGTGCACCGACGCCGACGTCCTGCACGCCGAAGTCCTCCCCCAAGTCCAGCGAGATGAGCACCATGTTGACGACCGACACCACCACGAAGAAGATGGAGAGCGAGCCGAAGGTGCGGGCGGCGAGGGACGAGTCGGGTTTCTCCAGCAGGTCCCACAGGCGGCGACGGAGATCCGGACAGGCGGCACCCACAAAGTCCTCTTCGGCATCCTCGGGCTCAAACTCCGGCTGCACGTCGAGGGTCTCCTTCTGCTCCTTGCGGCGGTAGTAGCGCTCGCGGCAGCAGGGGTTGATGCGAAGCTCGTCGATGCCCCAGTACTCGATCTCCTGCAGGAAGGAGATCTCACACAGCTCCTCCCTCACGTGCAGGTGACCCGTCCTGTAGTAGTTCATCACATACCTGTCAGAGAGACACCGAGACAAGACCATAGACTGTCTATGAATAATGGACGTAGTCACCGTGACGTCACCCGTTGGTTTGTGGCCCGTTGGAAGCCTCGAGTTCAGCGTTATACTCGTCGCCATCTTGCGTCGCCATCTTGTTTCCGATACAGGAAGCAGACCATAATTGGACTGTGGAGGAGGAGAGGGATCTGATCACTGACTACAGCCTCTCTACACCTCAACCTGACTGAGAGAAGCTGCTGCTAATTCATGTTAGCATTAACTGGGATGTTAGTTTTGGCAAAAAACAAAAACAAAATGTATCTTTCTTACCTCAGAAAACTGAGCAGCGACTCCTTGGAGTGTCTGTTAGTCCAACCAAACACTGAACAAGACATTTTTTCATTAAGTGAAAATACAGTGAAAGAGTCAAAGTTATGAGACCAAATCGGTAAACGTCCTCTTTTCTATCTATATAACGTTATATATAACTTTATTGACTCGTTGCCGTGGATACGCATTGCTCTGCTTCTCTCCTGGTGACGGCTCGCCTTGTCAGTGACCTGTCAATCAAAGGTAGCCCCGCCCCAAATCATATGATTTTTTATCTTCTATTTTCTTCTAAATGGGGCCATTATTAGAACTATTGACTTCAAATTGTCTTGAAGATGATTTTTTACTCGTGATTGAGACCATAGTGTTGTCCTGAAAACATTTTCTGTGGTAATAAATCAAGTGAGAAGTTTTCAAATTTTGCACTGAAATGAATGGGCAGATTTTTTCTGCAGCCAAACTTAGCGCCCCCTGCTGGAATTTTCGGTGGATTGCAGGCTTAAGGCACTTCCTGGTTGGCCTCCATGCTCAGACACGGAGGTTGCCGCCTGGACAAGACGCATCATTCTCTCTGCACAGATATTACAAGAAAGAAAATGCCGGTTTACAGAAGAAATCCTCCTTGAGTTTTATACAAAATAAGCAACAACAAAAAAAACCTCCAAAAGAACTCGTAGTGGAGGTTATTTTGTGTGTTTTTTTTCTCGTAACTGCAAAGTAACAGAACAGGGTGATTTATCTTTATTGGTTCGCAAGAATCTGGTGTCAAAATAACTTGTGCACTTTAAAGGTTATGCAGTAATATTTTGAGACTGATTGGTGCGTAAATTGATTATGATACATTCCGCTCAGGCTTAGTTAAAACGTTTGCATGCATCAGGTAAGAGGACAAGGCACCACCTACTGGAAGGTCTGTGAGTTTCGGTCGAAAAAGAACTCGTTTTCCAGGAAGTCGGCATCATCGCAGAGCTCCAGCGCCGAGTCTCGGCCACAGCTGGCCAGTTTCCCCAGCCGGGTCTCCGGGTAGGACGCCAGCAGCTCCTGCGACAGCACATAGCGACTTCCTCCAACGTTGATGATGAAGAAGTCGAGCGGGTCTCCCAGGCAGGACAATGTTGACCCGCTGAAAAACACACTGGAGTCCAGAGATACCGGGGAGGAGCTGGCGCTGTACAGCTCCGCCCCCTCCACCAGGCTGGAGGAGAAGTTCATGGTGGAGGGGGAGGGGGGCTGATGGAGAAACAACAGTTTATTTCAAAATCATTCATGGAAATATAGAAATCCACCACCAGGGGGTAGAAGAGCTCTACTGTAACGCACAAGGTCCAAACAAACCTGAACAAGAAAAGTTCAAATAAAAGATCTGGGACTTTTTCTGTGCAAACAAAATGTTTTTTTCTCTTACATTCTGGCCGTGACTTTGTTAAAATCCCTGTTGGTGAGCACCAAACAATCCATCTACCTGACTAGGTGTGACTTCAAGATGCTGATTAAATAGCATGGACACTACACAGGTCATTCTATAAATATGCACTTTTATCACACAATGATACAGATGTCAACTTCCAACAAAACTTCCAACAAAACTTCAGAGATAATTCTAACAAAAGTACAATTTACAAACGAAACTTCCAACAAAACTACAACTTCCCAATAAAACCTCCAAACAAAACTACAACTTCCAAGCAAATTCTAACAAAACTACAATTTACGAACAAAACTTCCAACAAAACTAAAAATTCTGAACAAAATATCCAACAAATCCACGACTTCCAAACAAAACTTCCAACAAAACCACAACTTCCAAACAAAACTTTCAACAAAACTACAACTTCCAAAAGAAACTTCCGAACAAAACTTTCAACAAAACTACAACTTCCAAAAGAAACTTCCGAACAAAACTTTCAACAAAACCAGAATTTCCAACAAAGGGACACAAAACTACAACTTCCAAACGAAACTTCCAACAAAACCATGACTTTGAAGTAAAACTTCCAAGAAAACTACAACTTCCAAACAAAACTTTCAACAAAACTACAACTTCCCAACAAAACTTCCAACAAAACTACAACTTCTGAGCAAATTCTAACAAAACTACAATTTACAAACGAAACTTCCAAGAAAACTACAACTACCAAAGGACAATTTTTGAGAGACAAACAAACAAAAAAAATTGAGAGAAATACGTCTTTTTGTTTGCAGGGGAATTGCAAACTTGCAATTGGACCTGCAAAATGGGAGTGAAAATAAAAGTGTTGTTGTATTTTACTGCTAAAGTACTCAGAAGTAGTAATACAGTAGTATGTTTTTTATATATCTTCTTAGAGATTTTAGTGGTCCTAGTAGTAGTGTTGTACTTCTGCTGTTGTTGGAGTTGGGGGATGTTTTGAAGGAGCTCTTTCCAGCAAGAATGAATCAATTAAGCAGCAAAAAAAAGAAGACGAAAGAGAAAAGAACAAAGAGGAAGAAAGCTCGAGGACAAATCTACAAAATGAAAAATAGAGAGGGACGTAAAATTGTGAGAAACGAAGCCTCTGGTCGTGTCCTACTTCTCCCAGATCTCTGGCTGCTGCAGTTTTTAAATATTTCATCCGGCTTATCTAATTAATAGATCTAATGCTACTATTCCTGTGATCATTCATTCCCTTTTGCTAGGTGCCTCTGTCCCACACTGTCAGCTCACTCATTCTTACACTCTAAATGTTACACAAGGCTGTTTGAACAAGTGGGATGACTTAAAGCCCCACAGTTGTGCAGCGAGGACGCATTGGGCTACAGTAAACATGCAGCGATTGTAGATATTGATTCTCTCAGGCACCTGACGGGGATTTGCTGTCTATTTGACAGGCAAATATGTCTATTTCTGATGAGTGACAATACAAACTCCAAACACGCTCCCAGTCTGGCAAGACGTGGTGATAACAAGCAGCTGGGAGCCAATGAAAACATGAGCAGCAGTATACGCTGTAAAAAAAGATAAACAATAACTACTCAATAAAAATGAGGCAACAGATTGCAGGCAATATTATTAATTAAATCTAACTATAAGTTGAGTTAATAATAACTTAACTGGAAGTGCCTGTCAATTAAAAACGGACTAAATCTATTGTGTTGGATTCATTCAAAATTCTCTTGATTTAGAATTACATACACAAAAAGATTATATTTAATGTGATCAAAATAAGTAGATTCTATCTCAAACATTTTTATATTAAAGTTACTTAAACAACTGCCTCAAAATAAAGGACGCATTTATATTTAATACATTTTACCAAATTAAGTAAAATTAAATGACTACAGAATAATTTATTAGTGTATATGCTGAGAAAATAAACAATTAAATAAGGACTTGTTTGAATTTTACAGCAATGTGAAGCAAAACAAAAGCTCCTGCTGCAGACGATTGTTTTGACTCATCAATCTCAAGTAACTCTAAGATAAAACAAAAACAGTACCTTTAACTGTCTGTCCGTATGAGATCGGTTTTTACTCAAAGTGTAGAGAATCGTTGTGTGTGAATATTTTAAGACACTCGACAAACAAATAAAGGCAAATATGTGCTGGAAAACCTTTCGAGTAAGACCCATAAACACACACAATAGATCACATATGTGAATTAAAATAAATGTTATGCATAAAACATTCTGTGCATGTAGTTGGATAAAAGGTCAGGATGTGTATATGAATGATTCATTAATGTATCTGCATGTGACCCTTTCTCCAGCTGTGTTTTAATTAGCAGCCATAACTGTGTGTTTTGTAGTTTATAAGACTTTAAAAAAAGGGTTTTAAAAAGGACTGATATTAATGGGGCTTTAAAAAGAGGAAAAAGACTAAATAATTATCTTTAACCCTCTGAACCCCAACAAGCAGTTTATGTCCCCTCTTTTTACATTCTCCTCTCTGTGTCCTTGTATTTCACTGTAACAAATAAAATCTTTACAAATCTATAAGTCCTACAGCTCTATGGAATAAGCAGAACAACTCAAACATGTCTTTGTGCAGAATAACAGAGTTAGAATGACAGAAATCAGAAAAACCAAGTTGAATTTCTCTGATATTTAAAAAAAAATGTGAATAAAATAGAAATTGTATATAGACTTTTCGAAGTTCCCAAAGTGTCCTGAATGTTGTAAATACACGTTTTCTCAAAATATTGTACATATTGAAGTATTGTCATGTTTCCAGCCTCTCCTGTCCTCTCCTCTCTGCTCTGTGTAAACAGATTCTCAGTGAATATTTGTTACGTGACCGTTGGTCTCAGCAGAATCAATCATGTCTTCACTGTGTCTCTGAGGAGCAGAATCTAATGTATTTAACAGGATCTGGTTAGTGCAAAATGTTTATTTTAAATGACACACGGAGAATAAAGAGATTCTGACACAAATATCAACATTTTAGCACATGTTTTGGTCACTTTTAAAACAGAAAATGTCATAACCTGTGATCCGTTCAAAGGCCGTCGGAAAGTTCAAATTCTGACAATAATGACTGTTTTTACATTTTCTTTCTATTATTAAGACAGTATTTTTGGGTAAAATGTACTTTCCTTTTTGGGGTTCAGAGGGTTAATGATCGATGTCACCTTCTCACAAAACTAAAATGTTTTCAGTTAATTTTCCAATTGTAGAAATGTCTCAGTTTAACCTTCACTCAGCAGTTTTTGCACATGCTTTCATGTCATTTCAATGATTTTCATTTACAAATGTTTCTGCTGCTGCTGAATTATTTTTGTGTACATCCAGTGGAATTAATCATAATCTCATATGAATTCTAATTATCCCACTGATGAATATTTTTGGATATATAATCTGAGATGAAATATTTGGTGCAACCACCCCTATACGAAATAAGTACAACAGTTTTCATGGTTACAAATGATCACACAGCAAGTGTTAGAAGACACACTGAGCAGTAAACACAACAAGCTTACCTGGTCTGACTGAAGAGGATCTCTGTCTATTGAAAGCTTCACGCTTTCATGGGGGGAAAAAAATCTTATGCAAAGAAAAAATCCAGTGCAAATTAAATGTTTCTGTAAATAATCACATGACAACAACAATGGAAATCAGAGTTGCACATGCTGTAAAAATGCAAGAAGTTCAGACAGACAGAGAGAAAAATAGAGATAGAGAGAGAGACGGAGGAGGAGGAAGCAGCTCCAGGAACCTCGGCTCTCTGCTGCTCTCTGAGCTTCGCGGTGCAGCTTTAAAATAGAGCGGTGGAAGATATGAGAGGTGATTAATGACACACAGGAGGAGGAGGAGCAAGAGGAGGAGGAGAAAAGAGGGGGGGAAGAGAAGGAGGAGCAAGGGGGAAGAGAAGAAGGGAGAGCAGGAGGAAAAAAGCAGGAAAATAGGAGAAGGAGGAAGAGAAGGAGGAGCAGGAAGAGATATAACTCTGAATATACCAAATAACCACATCAATAATTAGTGAAGGTTGAGGAAATTTGGAGTTCTTCTCATAGAAGAGGCTGGTATCGTTCATACATGTACAACATTAAATGGACAGCATCTATATTCCAAAAAGCGTTTATTCGTAAGAAAATTAAAATAAACAAAACATACAATGTCTTATCTAAGCTGAGTATGTACAAGTGTGTGTGTGTGTGTGTGTGTGTGTGTGTGTGTGTGTGTAAAACAAAGGTAAGATGGCCACCTGAGTTACAAAAGGGGTTGCAAGGCTTACAGACAAAAGAGCTTATTGTGAGGAGTGTTAATGGACAAAAGCTATAACATTATATTATTCAAACCTCTGGGTAGATTTTACCCGTTGGCTTCTTTAGTTATACAGCAGTCCCTGGTGGTTCAAGTTAAGTTAATTTAAGCTGCATTGCAACACATTGTTGGGAATTAAGGATGCCTCTTTTATGAATAAATGATGACCTTGCACAGGACTTCAAATATGTAAATAAAATAGTGTTAATATAAATGATACCCCTCCCATAAAGATATCAAATATGTAAGGATGAACCTGAGCAACACTTGAAAAGTGTGGTTAGACGGCTATAAGAATTACTAATAATTATCATGAATAATTATTAATATGCCTTGATTTGCTCTAAGTCATAGCTTGTTGGGGCACCACTCTGTAAAACGGAGAAAAATATAGTAAATTCACCTAAATCAGTCTCATAAAGTTACTCAACTAACAATTTGGAACACTGATTAATAATTATGACTATACTTATAATCAAATTACCATAATTATATTTAGCAGTGGTTGAAATAATTGTGAATTCTTGACACAGAAGAAGAGTCGTTTACAGTGTACAACATTAAATAGACAGCATTTGTAATCAAAAGGTATTTATTCTAAACAAGTAAAGCAAATAAAATGACAGATCTATGGAGTATAGAGTTCTACCAAGTCTAATCTAATGTAGGCTTACAAATGAGATTGAAAGGTGTGTTTGTGTGTGCTCGTCACACACAGAGTCATGAACTGTGTCTTTGTTAAAAGCCAATTTAAAGTATATTATGTGTAAAGCAGTGTGTGAGCACATCAAAGGTTAGTAAAGTTAGTTGCATTTAAGACTGACTGTCTGTATAAAGCAACTTGGAATGATGTAGCTACACGAATATCACAACAAATATACTAAAGACAAACATATAAACCAAATCATTAATTACAGGTAAAATCCTTTGTACTCAAAGTCCGTGCTGATTTCTTATCTAAGCCCAGTTACATTACTCACAGTCGATGGAGGGCGTGGAAGGAAGTCTGATTTCAGGTTAAGTTTCAATAATTTGCCTCAAATTAAGTTGGTTCGTCCTTGTTGTTGAGGTGAAGCTTTCTCTGGCAGTTGCAATGAACTTGCCATTCATTCATGAACGGCAAGTTCATTCTCTTGGTGCACAGGGAAGATCAGATTTGCAATTGTTCAGGATTACTCCTGGAAAGAGATTTTCAGAAGGAGGAGGCACCACCCTGAGATAGGATCTCTGCAGGGTGTGAGGGAGGAGGGGGCTTGAATCCAGGCCTCTGGATTCAGAGCTGTGCCCCTCTGGCTGATCAGTGGAGAAAGAGAGAGATCTGAAGTCTCTGGTTTTACCAGTGGACCACCTGCAGTGTCAAAGGTCCCTTGACCAATGAGGTTGCCTGTAGGTGTTGTAAACGCAAGGCACCCTGGGAAAGATATTCCTTATCAGAGAACTCAAAATGGAAGTGAAATGCCATTTTGTGAGTTGAATCAGAATGCTGTTGTATATCTTCTTTTGATTCCACTGACATTTTGACGTTGTGTGTTGACAAAGATACTACGTGTAATCATCTGACATTTAGACAAACATTTTAAAATGTAGAGACAATCTTTAAAACACAAAGGGGATCGTTCTCAGAGTGGTCTTTAGAGGAGGACCAGTAGCTACTTATTTGAGGCTTTTACATTTATCAAGAACCAAAGGATCATAACTGTCTGGTTCTCTCTTTTCATTGGCTTTAAACTCCACTTTGTGTGAATAACAGTAGAACATTTGTCTGTTAATAGAATTGTGTTGCTGCTCAACAGTCATCTAATGTCGTCCAAGTTTGATCGCTTTAAAAAAAACTTCTGATTTAAAGATTACAAGCTCTGGTAACACTCAGCTGTACCAGAGATTCATCACCACAGTTTCTTCTCTTCTGCTTCAGCTCAACTTCAGCACTCTGGAAAGACGTGGATCCACCTCACGGAGAGCAGCGATCAGAACTGAACTGGCTTCAGCTCCCTTTCTTCGCACCGCGTCGATCACGTCTCGTGCTTTGTCTAGTTGGGATTTTGATGTGGCGGACTGCATTTCACCATAACTTATCACGTCACGCTCATAAAGTTTATCCAAGAGAAGGTTCAGATTCGCATCAGACACTCTTTTAACAAACTCTGTCCGAACAGCTCCGCCAAGTTTCTGGTCAGCTGGGACGCTGTCCTCTGCTGGGACTCTGTCCTCTGATGGGACTCTGTCCTCTGCTGGGATATTTCTCTGTCTAACTTCCGCTCTTTGACCTGGAACATAACGGGAAAATAAATCTTGTGTTAAATAACCAACAATCACTTTACAGTTTTGTTGTTGAGGACTCTGTTTTAAAGTTCATCTATCTGCTCTGTAAACCCCTTCCTGTGTTCTACTTGAAAGAAACATTTATAAATTACTTTACATTACATTACATGTCATTTAGCTGACGCTTTTGTCCAAAGCGACTTACATTAAGTGCATTCAACCTGAAGGTACTAGCCTCAGACCACAGGAATCAAGTAAGTACATAACTTTTAAGATCCAAGTGTAATCGCTACAGGAGTGTTATAATGGAAATGAGTGGATTAGCTGGGTGTCATCGGCATAGCTATGATAGGAGAAACCATGCGAGTGGATGAGAGAGCCAAAGGAGTTTGTGTATACAGAGAAAAGGAGCGGACCAAGGACAGAGCCTTGAGAGACTCTGGTAGTCAGTGGACAGGGTTGTGAAACAGAACCCCTCCAAGTTACGCGAAAGGTGCGGTCCTTGAGATATGACTTGAGTAGAGAAAGGGCAGAGCCCGATACTCCCAGGTGGTGAAGGGTGGAGATGAGGATCTGATGATCAACAGTTTCGAAAGCTGCAGAAAGGTCCAGTACTACCACAGATGAGAGAGGCCGCCTTCGCCTTGTGAAGCTGTTCAGTCACAGCGAAAAGGGCAGCCTCTGTTGAGTGGCCCTTCTTAAAACCAGACTGGTGAGGGTCGAGGAGATTGTTCCCATGAAGATAGGAGGAGAGTTGAGTGAAGATAGCCCGTTCGATTGAGAGGACAGAGTGAGTCAAGAGAGGAGGAGAGGGTAGAGAGGAGAGTGTTGGTTGCAGAGTTTGGCTGCAGAAGTGAGAATGAGTCAGATGAAGGAAGGGAAGAAAGAACTGTCTTTATATTCCTCAACTTTACCAGAAGTGGATTATTGTTCAGTTAATGAAGCTATAATGTGCTGCAATGCAGCCTAACTAACGATATGAGAATGTTCATAAGAGCAGATTTACATATCTATGATATAATGTGTCACAGGTCTGAACTGTGACATCAGGTGGCGTGCTGCTGCAGGAGGCTGAAGTTTGTACCTGTCAGGGGCACTCGACGTTTCCAGACTACGTTCCCCTCTTGGTCCTGGACCTTCACAGTCACTCTCTTTGTGTTTGTAGTCAGGAAAACTTCAAATGTTGGAGGGAAATTTGGTCCACAACTCGACTCAAATGGTGCACACTGAAAACCAGAAACAACAAGTCATTTTATAAAAGCTTTTGTAAAAATGTTTATCAGGTACTTCCCGGACTGTGAATCAACATGCAGCAGAAACTGCATTCAGGATCATTCTGTTGAACCAAGTGACTTGACTCACCTCCGGCTGTATATGGAAGCCCTCAGGTTCACAGTGGACACTGTAACTTTGACCAAAGATCAGATGACACTTGGAGGAGATCCTGATCTCAACACCTTCTTGTTGGATGGCAACCTTCAGTAACGGAACATTTCATTAGTTTAGCTCCTGCTGACACATGTTGACTGACTGCTTTGACTACAAAGAGAACAAACAATCTATTTCTATAGAATATTAAAAGGTTAAAGTAAAAAGATTCTTTATGAAATCTTCATTCTCATCATTTGAATGTGCACTTAATTCTAAGCACAAAAAAAGGTTCAATAAGACTAACAAAATTATGTCATCTTTGTGGAAACAGCTGTTACTAAAACCATCAGTTCAGACTGATGGTGAGAACATATGGCCGACAGCTTTACCTCCTGCAAAGGGATGTTTTCCTGCAGCAGTAATACGTCGAGTATTCGATCCTCCTCATACGGAGGTCGAAGGAACAGCAGAGCTTGGCCCTTTATTGGCAGTGAGATGTTCAGAAACCTTTTGACGGTATCCCAGATCAGGCCGAAGACAGAGAGGTGAGGGACCTTCACAACCACATGAGTGTCTGTGATCTCCAGCGGCTCCAAGATGCTCATTCCATCATCAGTGATGTGGACGACAGACAGCAGGCCGTCAAAGAGCAACGCTGTGAAAGCAGAACAGGTTCATCTTTACCCAATTCACTTTGAACCACTGGAGTTTACAGTTAAAACACATTTGTAATTATTAACTCTGGAGTTCGCCTCTGTCCTTTATTTTATAACATGCCATCTACGTATTTACCTTCCTTTGTTTCACAGTGTGGGAGGTGGAGCTGAATGACAGCAGAGTCCTCAGAACTCTTGATATCGAACAGCAGTCCTGCAGCCTGCTTGCCAGCTGATTGGAGGAGGCTCTGGTCCCATTGGACAGTCCTGTACAGCAGCTCCGCCTCCTGAGCCATGACAAACACCAGTCCAGTCAAATCACACTGAAACACACCTGGACCAGGACACATGAACCTGTAGGACACAGAAGGGATGAATTCATATAACAAGCATCAATAGTTGGTCACATGATCTGCTTTCACTGACAGCTGTTCATGAGCAGCACAGGGAAACTGATTTAGGTGTACGGCATGATAACACCCAGGGGACCAACCCAACAATCTAAAACTTATTCAGACCTGGAGTTTGTTTCATCTATTTTGATTTATGGAATATTTTAATGAACATTTTGCGTTTGCCAAAAAATATGTCCTCCTCTTGTTTTTTTCTTCTTCACAATGGAGCACCAGCAGTGTCTATTGACTGTTGTTTTATTGTGTTTATTGTGTTTATGAGGATTCTGTATAAATTAAAACTGGCCCTGCCCACTTTCAGGCAGTGGCCAATCCTACAATGAGAAAGCAACCTCAGAGTTTTATTGGGTTTGCACATTTTTACCGCAGGTTTATCTGTGACTATAATGGAGTTGCTACAGCATTAACTAAGTTAACATCTGCCAGAAACTTTCCTCCCTGATCCTGCAGCTGAGGGGCACAACTTGTCTTGCACTCGCTCTGCACGCAGGTTCAACTCGTGCCAGTCTAGGTGGGCCCTGTTCTTCAATCAACTATACATTCACCTACTGGCCAGGGTCCAGAAATGTCAAGCCAGAGGCCCTGTCATGTCAGTTCACACCTCTGGTTGAGGAGTCACCTGAGGAAACCATCCTGCCATCTTCCTGTTTGGTGGGAGCAACAAGATGGGACATTACAAGGGTGGTCCAGAAGGCCTAAGAGGATCATCCAGCTCCCGAGGGTGGTCCATCGACCAGATTTTTGTGCCTCCACCTGATAGATCTCCCGTGCTCCAGTGGGGCCAAGCTTCCAAGACAGCATGCTATCCAGGTTTTCATCTGACCCTGGCTCTCCTCCAACACTTACACTTAGGACTACGTCTCCACCTGCTCCCGCACTAAGGCACCTCACTGTGCCCCGCTGGTCTTCTTCACCCTCTTCCCATTCTTCACCTGCATCGACCACTCTATGTATACTGCTACTTGGTCCCTCTGTCAGCTTGTCATAGTTGTAATGCTGTTTTAGTTCAAGACACCTGAACCCAAAATCACTAGTAATGTTCAGGCCAACACCTCGTTTAGTAGCTCGCTGCAATCAGTGTGAGAGTGAATGAGAGGGGAAATATATGAGGCTTTATGAATGCAGCGATCGTGTCCATGATTCCACCTGTTCACTCTCTGGTGTTGAGCTGGGTGCAAAGCCTTTAGCCTCCATGTCTGACCTGTGAGTCTGTTTGTCCACGTCTGTACTGTTTGTTGACGAGCTCTCCACAGACAACAGACTCTAGTTGAGAATCACAACTTGATGAACCATGAAAGAAATGTGAATAGTATTTTGTTATTTTATAGGGTTACCTGTATGAAGCTCCAGATGTGAGTTCAGGTGAGAAGGATGATGGAGCCTGGAGTTAAGAAAGACACAAATATAGTTGTTTTAACAGAAATTAGGTTCAATTAAAGTTCAATGAACACAAGTGACGATTCCCCTGCCTTGTTTGCTTGGCACAATATAATCACATTTTATATAAATATACTTCACATTGTAAAACTGATCCTCTCTCACCTTTATGTCATGCTCAGGCAGGTTTGTTTTCACATCCAGTTTGACATCAGAGTCATCTGATGGAGAGAAGAAGTGAAAGAGAAGAACAATAATGAAAAATGGAATGAGCTAAGGAAACTCACACGCACAAAATTCTTGAATATTTTCCTAGCAGCTCCAACAGAATTTGATTATGGAATATGACAAAATAACTTGTCGTTATTGTTGATCAAAAATATTTAAGATCAGATTTTAATGTACAGTAGCTTGATGAATGTGGGACAATACTTACTTTGTTTTGGTTTCTCAGCTCTGATCAACCCGTTATTGATCCTGTAGATGAACACAATCCCAAAATGTATGGATCAAGTTTAAAGAATTGTTTGTTCTTTGAGTCAGCCAGCTTCAGAGTCCTGAGACGAGCCGACTGATCTCACACTTTGCATTACAATAACGTTCTGAGCCTGCATTAGAGGAATTAACTCATCATTATCAGGATCGAAACATCACAGGAAAACAAAAGTTAAAAATTGCAGCTGACTGAACTGTTGCTTGGCTTTGCATCATCAGCTTGCATTTCATAGTTTGTGGAAGAAGAAACTAAATAAACATAAGATAAAGAAAGGAGCTACACTCCATGAGTAAAATCACTGATTGTTGATGTTATTGATGTGAGAGTGGAAAGATAGGGTGCTGTGGAGGTTGACACCCAGACTCTTAACCTGAGGGGAGGAGGAAACTGAAGAGCTGTTGATTTGGAGGGAGAAACTGTCAACTTTGGAGAGAGAGGACTCAGTGCCAACCAGGAGGAGTTATTGAGTTTTAGGATGTTTCACCAAGATTTGTGAATTTTGTCCGTGCTTGTTAGTGTAATTGAGTCCTTTTAGTGCAACAGGTGAGTTTTGTATGAGTCTAAATGAACAGTGAGACCAGTTTTTTTATGGAGTCGCTCAAGTTGATGACATTTGGCTTTGATAGACTTGAGTTGGGGATGAACCAGGGGGCAGATTGTTTGAAGGTGACAGACTGTGTTTTAACTGGAGCAAGACAGTTGAGGATGTTGTTTAAACTTGTATTGTAGTTCATTGGGGGGGGGGGGGGGGGGGGGGGGGGGTCATAAAATGAGAGGAGGAGGTGGTCAGTTATTTGGAGTTCATCAGCAGTGCAGTTGGATGGGGTGAGACCACAGCAACAGGTTAAGTCCAGAGTATGACCTTTTGTGTGAGTTGGAAAGTCAATGAGCTGGAGAAAACCAAAACTGTCAAGTCAGGATAAGGCATTATTGTCAATATGTATGTTGAAGTCTCCCAGCAGCATTACATAAGGTGAGGGTGTTGATAAGTGGGTAAGGAGAGCAGCAAAGTCATTCAAAAAGTCAGTGTGAGACTTTCGGGGAGGGTAAACTGTAGCAATGATGGTGGGAGTGGGACAAGGCAGTTTACAGGCAAAGCATTCCATTGAGGTGAAGGCAGAAATGGAGACAGGTAGAACTTTCCACTTCTCGCTTTGAATTATCGCCAGACCTCCTCCGTGACCATAGCCACAGGGTTGACAGGTGTAAGCAAACCCCGGAGGAGTGGAATCGTTGAGTTGGGCGAAGTCATTTGGTTGCTGCCAGGTTTCCGTTAAACAGAAGAAGTCAAGCTTATGGCCAGTAAGGATGTCCTGGATGAGATGTCCCTTGCTCGTGGTGAGATGAGACGAGTGACCTGACCTAGCCAGGTTGACTAATACGCTGTGGTCAACGGACCGGGTGACGATCCTGGGTGGACGACGAGAAGTTAACCAGAAGGATTAGTTTGTCTTGGAGTTGTCGTTTTGGAAATTCCGGCGGGACCCACAGTGGATGTATCTCCGGCGAGGCAGGAGTACCATGTCTGGGTGGAGGTGAAGTGTAGCTGCCAGAAGCTCAGGCAGGATGAAGCGGAGTTGGAGGAGCTCAGCAGCGGTGTATTGGAGTAAACCAGGTTGTTAGAAGAGCGGCAGGAAGGTCCAGGCCAGTGCGGACCAGATGATCATCATGCTGGTCCACATTGCGAGAAACTGGAGTAGATGTGAATAGGAAGCCGAGTCGAGGTGAGTCGGGCAGGTAGCGCCGGTGGTGCGTTCAAGGTCTACACGACTATCAGAATTTTCGACGTTGATCTGAGCTCCAAGTTTCGACTTTCAAGTTCTGACTTCGAGTATTAGACCCGCCTTCAAAATAAAAGCAAACACATGTAGCTTTCAAAATAAGAGCACGAGGGGGCGCTGTTGCGCATACTAGGATGTAGACGCGTATCTTACAACCTCCGATAAGGTCGTTCTTTTAAACTCAATATAACTGTCAAAATAAGTCATTTCTATGTCTTAAAGTCATTTAAACAACAACATCAACATCAAGTAGAAACCGTTTTAAGACTACAATGGCGGCGCCAAATACCCGAAACCAGTCGGCGAAACAACAACGTAACACCGCTCAACCAGACATGATGTTGGCTGCTACGGCTAGCTCGGCTACCCCCGAGGCTTCGACTAGCAGCAATACGCTCACACCGAAGATGTTCTCTGACTCGCTCAACTCCCTCCAGGATTCAGTCTGTGGAAAGATTGGGGCGGCCATTCAGACACTGCGGGAAGATATTAAGCTGGATATTGCCTCGGTGAGGAGCGAGCTGTCAGTGGCGGTCAATAGCCTGCAGGCCTCGCTAGCATCACATGATAACCGACTGAAGGAGTTGGAGAAGGCTGCCGACTATACTGGTGACTGTACTACCGAGCTCCGCGCCACCGTGTCCCAACTTGAAAATGGTGTAAGGGAGCTACAGGCAAAATGTGAAGACTTGGAAGGCCGTTCCAGGCGGAACAATTTGCGGCTTACTGGTGTTGAGGAAGGGCTTGAGAATGGTCAGCCTACGCACTTTGTGTCTCAACTTTTGAAAGATATACTAAACCTGAGTGAAGCCCCGCTGCTGGACAGAGCCCACAGATCACTACGAGCGAAACCAAAACCTGGGGACCCCCCGCGTGTGTTTATCATGCGCGTGCACTACACACATATGAGGGACGAGATACTGCGTAAGTCCGCTCGGGGCCCCTTGATGTACAAAGGAAAGATGCTCCATATTTATCCTGACTACACCACCGCGGTTATGAAGAAAAGGGCAGCGTTTGGAGACGTGAAAAAAAGGCTGAGATCCATAGAGGGAGCCAAGTACGGGCTGCGTTTTCCGGCTACGCTCCGTGTCACTCTCCCGGGGAGTAAGGAGCGCACTTTCGATGATCCCACCCTGGCACTGGACTTTATTAACCGGGAGACACACGATGCCGACCCAAGCGAGTGATACAACCAGCGTCTTCCTCACCGGGATAAGAAGTACAGCCGCTAATTAAAACCTGCCATGCGTCACAGATGTTGGCCGTCTCTTTTGGATACTACTTTCTATGGGACTGTCACGCTATGGAACTGTATGGCTGCCGTTAGATATCGATGGTAGGCACTAGGCAGGTATGTTTCTCTCTCCTGTTTTATTCCTGATGTTATTATTCATTACAAGCTACACATATGGTTCCGTATGGCACTGTGACATTGATAATATTACCAGCAACGGGACTATTACTGTGTACTACCTGGTGCTTGTGCACACAATGTTTGACTGTGCACTGTAATGTGGAATGTAATGAAACACATACACTTGTGAGTGCTGTTTCATGCAGAGTTGAGTTATGTTGTTCACAATCTCATCTTTAAGCTGAATTTATAACTATAGTAATAAGAGACTTATTTTTGTCGTTATTCATTTTTTTCTTGACAATTTTTGACAGATTTACAGATAATGTGTAGACCAGACCTTAGCTTGTGACTCTTTTGAGTGTTATGTTAATAGAACATTTGAAGGGATCTTGTAGGCACCTATGTTGGGGAGGTGCAAGGGTGGGTGTTTTATGTCTTTCTCTCTGCTTTATGACCTTGTTTATTTTTCCTTCGTTTTTGTTTGATACATTGCAAAGTACATTTTTTGAGATGATTTCAGCGGGAGTCAAACTACGTACAGATGTCAAGACATATTGCTTAACAGCTTTATTTTATGGTATTACTTAATAGGTTACAAAACCCCATAGGAACATCAATAACATTTGCCAGTTGGAACGTCCGTGGGTTGGGGAAACCACCAAGTTAAATAAGGTTCTCTCTCATCTTGATAGCTTGGGAGTAAAAGTCGCCTATCTGCAGGAAACGCATTTAAAAAAATCTGATCATACGAAGATACGCAGGCGCTGGGTAGCACAATCATATCATTCTCTTTTTAATGGCAGGTCGAGAGGCACAGCTATTTTGATCCATAAATCTCTGCAGTTCACTCTTTCAGACATCATTGCTGATCCCCAGGGCCGCTACATAATTGTTACAGGTTGTATAGTTAACACTCCTGTGATACTAGCTAACCTATATGCACCTAATCGGGACAATGATAATTTTTTCTCTGATTTGCTATATAGTTTACCCAATTTAGACTCCCACTATTTAATTTTAGGGGGTGACTTCAACTGTTGCCTCGACCCAGTTTTGGACAGGTCCTCAACCAACCCTTCCAAACGATCTAAATCTGCCCAAGTGATTAATTCCTTTCTTGAAGACTACGCTGTTTCAGATCTATGGCGAAGCTTAAACCCCACTGCTCGGACCTACTCCTTTTTCTCCCAGGTACATCAGACATTTTCCCGAATCGACTATTTTTTAGTAGATAATCGCTTACTCTCTTCAGTTGAAGCCTGTTTATACAATGCCATAGTCATATCAGACCACTCCCCCCTTACAGCGACTTTTAGGTTTGCGCACAACACTCCTAGACCCCGCTGGAGACTTAGTTCCATCGCATTGTCTCAGGAGGAATTTGTTCACTTTGTGGCTGACCAAATAGGATTTTTTGTTGAGGTTAACTCTTCTCCAGACATTTCTTGTACAACTCTGTGGGAGTCACTAAAAGCTTACCTGAGAGGCCAGATAATCTCATATATATCTTATCATAAAAAGCAAGCGAATCAAAAGTTATCTGACATAACTGCCCGAATTTCGCAGTTAGAACTGGCATACTCAAGCTGTCCCTCACCTGACTTATTAAAGGAGCTTCTGCTTGAGAAAAATAAATTTGACACCTTATCAACCAGTGAAGCAGAGAATATGCTCTGGAGATCCCGACATACATATTATGAATTTGGCGACAAAGCCAGTAAGATTCTTGCCCATCAACTTAGACAAGCGGCTGCCTCACAACTTATTTCAAAGATTCAAACAGTTGAGGGTTATACACATGACAATAAAATAATAAATGATACGTTCAGGGATTACTATAGCTCAATTTATTCTTCTGAGCATGGCTCTTGTTCCACATTTGACAATTTTTTTCAAAATTTGAACATGCCCACTATTAGCGAAGAGTCCAAGAATATCTTAGAAAATCCTATTACTGCTGAGGAACTGAATGTGGCTATTAAATCACTTCAGAGTGGTAAGAGTCCGGGACCGGATGGGTTCCCATCTGAGTTCTTTAAGAAATTTTCCACCCACCTAATCCCTCACATGCTGAACATGTATAATGAGTCCCTTGAATTGGGTGTACTACCCCAATCGTTAAGAGAGGCATCTATATCCTTGATCCTTAAAAAGAATAAGGATCCCAACCACTGTGAATCCTATCGTCCCATCTCATTACTGAATGTAGATGTCAAGATTTTAGCCAAGGTGTTAGCATTGAGATTAGAATTTTTTTTACCCCAGATAATTTCTCCTGACCAAACAGGATTTATAAAAGATAGATTTTCTTTTTTTAATATCAGACGACTCTTAAACACTATCTATCATGATTCAGATCCTACCACCCCAGAGCTTATCATGTCCATGGATGCTGAAAAAGCTTTCGATAGGCTGGAGTGGGGGTATTTGTTTTATGCATTGGATAAATTTGGCTTTGGGAAACAATTTATCAAATGGATTAGACTTTTATATAGCATGCCAGTAGCATCAGTTTGTACCAATGGGATGTACTCAGAGCATTTTGCAATTTCTCGTGGAACAAGGCAAGGCTGCCCCCTATCACCACTGCTTTTCGTATTGGCCATAGAGCCTTTAGCAATTGCAATGACACAGGACACTACAATAGTGGGCTTATTCAGGGAGAGACTAGAGCAAAGAATTTCACTTTATGCAGATGATATGATACTGTCATTTCACACCCGGACGTTTCTATGCCCAGGATCCTCTCCATCCTTGAGAATTTTGGTAAAATCTCAGGGTATAAAATTAACCTTCAGAAAAGTTAGGTGTTTCCTATTAATTCCCTGGCCCGCACTTATTCTTTTCATAAATTTCCCTTTAAGGTTACTCATGATCAGTTCACGTATCTAGGGGTGCAAATTACGAACAGTATGGGCAGACTTATTAAAGAGAATTTTAACCCACTAGTAACCAAGGTAGAGCAGAACCTTAAACGCTGGATGCCTCTACATCTGTCGCTCGCTGGTAGAATAAATGCTATAAAGATGAATGTTTTGCCCAAATTTAGCTATCTTTTTCAATGTCTTCCAGTGTATATTCCCATGTCATTTTTTAAACACCTAGATACTCTCATATCCAGCTTCATCTGGAACAATAAGAGTCCACGATTGAACAAAGCCTATCTACAACGTCCAAAGGTGTTAGGTGGTATGGCTCTGCCCAACTTTCAGTTGTATTATTGGGCTGCTAATATTCGACCTATTCTCCATTGGCTATATGAGGATCCTGGTGCCGATGCCCCCTCGTGGTGTACTCTTGAAGCTAGATCCTGTGCCCCATCCTCATTGTCAGCATTAATTTATGCACCTCTAGCCTCAGACACCGCCCCGTACACAAGAAATATTTTAGTCCAAACAACACTTAAAATATGGAAGCAGGTCCGCCGGCACTACGGATGGCATAGTTCTTCATTGAAATCCCCAATCCATGCAAATCATATGTTTCCCCCCTCTCTTCAGGACAGTGTGTTTCTGCAGTGGCAAAACAGAGGACTGCGCACACAGCAGGACCTCTTCATAGATGGTTCCTTTGTCTCCTTTCAACAATTGCATACTAAATTTCTTATTCCACATACACACTTCTTTCGATACTTACAGTTGCGTGATTTTATCCGAAAACAGCTGCCTCATTTTCCAGAATGTCCCCCGAGCTCTGATATTGACTCCTTATTGGCACCTGTGCAGTCATTTAAAGGTATAATATCTAACCTATATAGAGCACTTTTATCCCAAAAAACCCTGTCCCTTGACACCATTAAACATAGATGGGAGCAGGATTTAAATGAGAACATACCTGATGAAACCTTGGACGCAATATTAAAAAGAGTGCACACCTCCTCTATCTGTGCAAGGCATGGACTAATACAGTGTAAAATCTTGCATCGAGCTCACTGGACCAAAGAGAAGTTATCAAAGAGATTCCCAAACATAGATCCAGCGTGCAACCGTTGTAAAATGACCCCATCCTCATATTGACACACGTTCTGGAGCTGCTCCAAACTGACGACCTACTGGACTTTGGTGTTTAAAACACTCTCTGAGGTTCTGCAGGTTACTATAGCCCCCTGCCCCATCATAGCTCTTTTTGGAGTACCGTCCGCTGTTTACAGTTTAAACAATTCCCAGTGTGACTTTCTGGCTTTCTGTACCTTGCTCGCCCGTCGCCTAATCCTTCTGAAATGGAAAGATGCCATCCCTCCATGCCACACACTTTGGATCAGAAGTACTTTATATTATATGAAATTGGAAAAAATAAAACACACACTTAGTGGTTCAGCTGGCAAATTCAATAAGATTTGGCAACCTTTTCTGAAATATGTGGAAGAGAAATCAGAGCTGCATGACTCAAGTTAATTAGGACAGCCACAGATTTCATTGTGCTGAGATGACAACCCGCTTAAATACTCTTCAGTATGTACCGTACTTTTCTAATGTTTTTTGCTTGTTTTTTTTGTTTTGTCTTCCTGTAAAATTCTCTCCTTTTTTATGTTCATAGATGTCCTCTTTTACAACATACTTAACTTATATTGTCTTAGATTGAGTCATCTATCGATCATTATTATTATTGTTGTTTATCTATCTATATATTTGTTTTCGCTTTCTGGGGTGGGGATTCTGTTCTGAGTGTTCCTGTATGTCTGTGTTTTATTGTGAAAAAACTTAATAAACAAAGTTTAAAAAAAAATTTTTAAAAAAATAAGAGCACATGGATGTGTCAGCAGAATCCACCACAGAATTTATAAGAGGACTGTCAAAATAAGATGCCTTAAATAAAACATAGAAGAACCCTTATTCTCCTTTACAATAATTATCTAAAATATGCAATGATTAAGATGGAATAGTGGCATAAGAATGTGCGAGAGGCACCAAATTTAGGCTTTTAGGGCAAAAATGTTCCCTGGGGGAGTATGCCCCCGGACCCACAGATTTATTTATTTCAGTTGCTATTGCACTACTGTTTTGTATACTGTTTTACTTTAAAATAAATGTAAAAATAAATGGCTTGAATCTGCTCTATTTATTCATGTTTTACAAAGGGTTTAACCTGAGCCAGGCCTTACCACAATGATAATCATATCACAGTCATGCAGGTGTAGTATGATTTTTTTTATAACATACTGGTATCGGGAGGAAAAAAATGGTATAGAATAGAATAGAATAGAATAGAATAGAATAGAATAGCCTTTATTGTCATTGTATATATACAACGAAATTGGAGTGCAACTCCCATTGGTGCAAAATAGAAACTCAAAATATATAGATACATACACGGAGAAAGATAGGAAATAAAAATAGAATAAATAAATAAAAAATAAAACAAAATAGACTTTTTACATGGGCTGTGCTTAAAAATGTGTCCTTAGATATTGTTCAATAAATTGTCCTTGTGGAGTTCAGTTCAGATATAGCCCTAGGGAAAAAGCTGTCTCTGAACCTGCTAGTCCTCACTTTCTGTGACCTGTAGCGCCGGCCCGAGGGCAGCAGGTCGAACAGGTGGTGGGCGGGGTGTGAGGCATCCTTTATGATGTTACCAGCTCTGCTGAGGTAGCGAGAGCTGGCGATGTCCTCCAGGCTGGGCAGAGAGCAGCCGATGATCCTCTGGGCTGTGCTGATGACCCGCTGCAGTGTTTTCTTGTTGGCAGCTGAGCACCCTGTGAACCACGCTGTGAGGCAGTATGTCAGGATGCTCTCTATGGTGGCCCTGTAGAAGGTCACCAGCAGCTTCTCCTCCAGGTTGTATCTCCTGAGCACTCTCAGGAAGTGGAGACGCTGCTGGGCCTTCTTCACCACCGCTGTTGTGTTTGCCGTCCAGGAGAGGTCATCCGAAATCTGCACGCCCAGGAATCTTGTAGTGTGGACCCGTTCCACACAGTCCCCTCTGATGTAGAGAGGTGCCGGGTCCGCTCCGCCCTTTCTGAAGTCCAGGACTAGTTCTTTGGTCTTTGTGGTGTTCAGTTGGAGGTTATTAACTGAACACCACTCAGACAGTCCGTTGACCTCTTCTCTGTAGGCAGACTCATCCCCCCCTGAGATGAACCCGACCACGGTGGTGTCGTCCGCAAACTTAATGATGTGGTTTGAGAGGTGGGTCGGGGAGCAGTCGTATGTGTAGAGAGTGAAGAGGAGGGGGCTCAATACACATCCTTGTGGGGAGCCGGTGCTGAGGGTGATGGTTCTGGAGAAGTGAGGACCAAGTTTAACAGTCTGTGGGCGGTCTGACAGGAAGTCCTTAATCCAGAGGCCGATGGGAGTGGAGAGGCCCAGGAGTGAAAGCTTCTGGACCAGGATCTCCGGGATGATGTGGTTGAAGGCTGAGCTGAAGTCCAGGAAGAGCATCCTCACGTAGCTCCCCGGTTTCTCCAGGTGGCTCAGCGTGGTGTGGAGTGCTATGGATATAGCATCCTCTGTGGATCGGTTTGCCCTGTAGGCAAACTGATGTGGGTCCAGAGTGGGTGGCAGGCAGTCCCTGATGTGCTTTGAGACCAGTTTCTCAAAGCACTTCATGACTACAGGCGTGAGTGCGATGGGCCTGTAGTCATTGGGGCTGTCCACGGCTGTCTTCTTTGGGATGGGGATGATGGTGGAGGTTTTGAGGCAGGGTGGGATGATGGCCTGAGACAGAGACTGGTTAAAAATCCTGGTGAAAACTCCAGCCAGTTGGTCAGCGCACGCCCTGAGTACTTTTCCGGGTACTCCATCGGGGCCAGCCGCCTTCCTGGGGTTCACTGTCCTCAGCACGCGTCTCACTTCATGCTCCTGGAGCATCAGTGTGCCGGTGCTGGGGGGAGGAGGGAGTGGTGTGGCTGCTGAGGGTCTGTTCGTCTCAAAGCGGGCAAAGAAGTAGTTTAATTCCTCTGCTAGCGAGGCGTCTGACCTAGCGGTAGTCTGGTTATTGTTTTTGTAGTTAGTGATGTGATTCATCCCCTGCCACATCCTTCTAGGGTCATTCCCATTGAAGTGGTCCTCAATCCTCCTCTTATAAGCTGCTTTGGCCTGTTTGGCCTGATGCCTTTTTTCAGGTCAGACCTGGCTGTGCAGTACTGGGCCCTGTCCCCTGTCTTGAAGGCGGTGTTTCGGCTTTTTAAGAGGGACTGCACTTCGCTGTTCATCCAGGGTTTCTGGTTGGGGAGAATTCTGACCCTTTTGTTGACGGTGACGGTGTCAACACAGTTCTTAATGTAGCAGAGTACAGTGTCAGTGTACTCCTGGATGTTGTGGCTGGAGAATAAATCCCATACAGTGGTGGAGAAGCAGTCCTGCAGCTGGTAGAGGGCTCCCTCAGGCCAGGTTTTTATTGTCTTTTTCTGAGGCTTTGTCTTCCTCAGCAGGGGGGTGTAGGTGGGGGTGAGAGACATGCATAGGTGATCAGATCCAGCCAGGTGGGGGAGAGGTGTTGCTTTGTATGCATGCTTGATGTTTGAGTAAACATGGTCCAAAGTATTTTTCCCTCTGGTGGCAAACTTCACAAACTGGAAAAACTTGGGTAGCACAGTCTTTAAACACGCTTTGTTGAAGTCACCGGCAACAATGAAGACTCCGTCTGGGTGAGTGAGCTGTTGTTTGCTAATGAGAGCGAGGAGGAGGCTAAGTGCTGTGCTAACATTAGCGTCGGGTGGGATGTAAACAGCAATAGCAATGACCACTGTAAACTCCCTCGGGAGATAAAAAGGTCTGCACGAGACAGCCAGAGCCTCTAAATCCGGGGAACAGTGTGTGTCAATGATCCTGCTGTTACAACACCACTCACTGTTTATGTAAACACAGAGCCCCCCTCCCCTGCTCTTACCCGAGGCTTTGCTCCTGTCATGCCGGTGCAGCGTGCGGCCAGCTAGCTGGATTGCAGCATCAGGGATCAGCGGGTGAAGCCACGTCTCCGTGATGAAAATAATGCTGCAGTTTCGTACAAAGCTGGTCGTGGCCGTCCATAATTCCAGTTTGTCCATTTTGTGGGTGATGGATCTGGCGTTCGAGAGGAAGAGGCTCGGTACTGCTGGCCTGTGCGGTTGTTTACGTAGCCTAGCAACCGAGCCCGACCGGCAACCCCGCTTCTGCTTCCTTTCTCTGCGCCGCCTCCTCCGCTTGTCGGGTGGGCCGACCACCCACGGAGATCCCGGCGATCTCGCTATGTCGTTTGGGATGTTGTTTTTATGCTGATATTCGGTTTTAACAGCTATATTGTACTTCCGACCAAGGTCGATTAGTTCTTGGCGACTGTATGTGGCGTCGGCGCTACACACATTCAGGAAAACATACAATAGAAGTAACAAAAAGCACCAAATCGGAGAGCTAAGAGCCGCTGCAACTGCTCGCGCCGCCATCATCAATCAGTATCGGAACATCTCTAGTGTTAGCCCGCACAGGTAGCGCTTGTTTTTGCCTACACTTAGCTCGCTCAGGCACAACCAAACAGCAGGGAAGGCTGCAAATGTTGGTCAGCCGAGAAGGGTGAGAGGGTGACCTCTCACTATGTTGCGAAAAGCAGCGAAGTAAGGCGTTGAGAATGTGGAAAAAGTAAAAGTTTAGTGGTGAGGAGCAGCAGAAACTTGTGCCAGTGTCCACTCAAGCTGCCATCCTTTGTGACATGATACATGTTGTTTATTACAACGCCGTTGGACAAGAATGAGGGATTTAGTCCTCTTACTGACCTCAGAGCCTCCAGTCTGCAGTTCAGATTCTCCACAAGATCAGAGAGCAACTTCTCTCCTGAGTCCTGCAGCCCGTTGTTATCCAGGTCCAGCTGTCTCAGATGGGAGGGGTTGGACTTCAGAGCTGAGGCCAGAGAAGCACAGCTGATCTCTGACAAACTGCAATTCACCAATCTGAATAAAGAATAAATTATGTAGATTAATATCCATTTATGATGCAATTAGATCTGTTCAGGTGTTTAAATGTGCAGCTTAACATGATGTTCTAATCAAAGAGCTTTTCCCTTAAATTAGTAGAATAACTTTGTCTTTCTGTTACTGTGGATCATCATAATATCAGATTTAGATTTTATTATTTGTGAAAACATCTTGAATTTATAGAAACAAAAAATAATATATTTCTACTTCAGCAAGGAATCTTTATCGAAATAAAACAAAGCAGCAACAGAGAGTCAGTGAACTGACCCCAGAATCTCCAGTCTGCAATGTGGACTCTCCAGAAAATCACACAGCTGCTTTATTCCTGAATCCTGCAGCTTGTTGTGACTCAGCTGCAGCTGTCTCAGATGGGAGGGGTTGGACTTCAGAGCTGAGGCCAGAGAGGCACAGTTGATCTCTGACAAACTGCAGTCTGTCAATCTGAATAAAGAATAAATTGATGAAATCTATTAATTATCCAATCAGATCTGTTCAGGTTTTAAATGTGCAGCTCAACATTATTATCATTGATCTTTCCCTTAAAGTAGTAGACTGACTTTCTGTTATTGCAGATCATCAAAATATCATTTTTTTATTATTTGTGAAAACAAGGTGAAATTAATAGAAACACAAGTAATACATGGAAAACTTCATCAATTTAAACGAAGTGAGTTCAGAGCATCTTTTCTATTCAGATGTGACCATTTACTCAACATTACAAAAATACATTTACTTTAACAACTTGCAGTTGACATTTTCTACAGGTTCTTTAAGAAATAGTAATCTTGGAAAGAGCCCCAAACCCTCTCACTGAAAACGTGGAAAGAACAAATGATGACTATAGTTGCATGTCATGAGATGCTCGGGAAACTCAACTGGAAAAATGACATGGAACAGTGGGGCAGTTTTAGTCAATATACTGTATGACAAAGCAAAGCAGCCTGACTTTGATAAGGTGTGGATGCACAACTTCAACACATATTATAGGCAAATGTGTCCGTCATAAATAAATGATGCTCATCGCATTATTGTTACCAATTTCAGTTGTCTGTTTAATGTCTGTTATGTTTCCTGCCTATTTGTTTTAGTTTTTTTTTTGTTTCCATTGTTTTTTAATGAAATTTTCACTTTTTTCTTGAGCAATTTTTTTAAATGAAAATTAATAAAATTTGAATTGAAGAAAATACAAACCACAGGAAATGTATAACTGTGAATGTAATTCACACATGCATATGTAAGTTAATTAAGTTTAATTGTTAATCAAACATATAAGATGTAAAGCAGTAACAGAGAGTTAGTATACTGACCCAAGAGTCTTCAGTCTGCAGTGTGGACTCTCCAGAAAATCACACAGCAGCTTCACTCCTGAATCCTGCAAGTTGTTGTCACTCAGCTCCAGCTCTCTCAGATGGGAGGGGTTGGACTTCAGAGCTGAGGCCAGAGAAGCACAGCTGATCCTGGACAAACTGCAGTCTCTCAATCTAAATAAAGAATAAAATAATTGGATAAATATTCATTTATTATTCAATTAGCTCAACATTAGTATGGAATAACTAAATCAGCTGCAGCCAGTGAACTGACCTCAGCGTCTCCAGTCTACAGTTTGGACTCTGCAGTCCAACACACAGTTTCTTCACTCCTGAATCATGCAGGTCATTTTTACTCATGTCCAGCTTTCTCAGATGGGAGGGGTTGGACTTCAGAGCTGAGGCCACAACTTCACAGTGGGTCTCTGAGATTCGACAGCCAGAAAGTCTGTCATGATGCATAAAACAGTATGTTATTAGAAAAGTGTAAACCATGCATAGTTCCGCAAATCTTTCTCACTGTCTTTGACATAAAACTGTATTTTCAACCACCTTCTCTCATAAATACAGAGTTCTAATCTTTGCTTTAATTGAATCTTGTTGCTTTGAGTACAACTGAGTATCCTTACTCCTGGGTTTCCTGTTAAGACAGATTTACCTCTCTGGATTTTATTTTATTGAAACCACTTCGCAACGAGTGCCATGAAGTTAGGGCTGGGGGATATGGCAAAAAAAATCATCACAATATATTTTTTCATATCGTCCGATCTTGATTATTGTCACGGTTTTTTATACTGTTTTTAAACTGCCAGTTTTAAATCATCTGTACTGAAAACTAAAGAAACTAGAGATTATTTTTAATATTTTATTAACATACAAACTAAATAACAAAGCAAATTAAATAAGACAAACAAAACAATTAAGAACAATGATGAACAACAATTTTTACTCAACAGGACAACAAATGTAGAAAAATATATTTTAAAAAACAACACTTTGAGCTACTTTACAGTCCTGAGTTTTTTTGCAGGTATGGAAGACCAAAAATAAACAAATTGTGAGCCTAATTTCTTGGAATGTTGCTTGTAGGCTCAATGGCCGAAACAGATGACGCGATTGATTGCTGCTTTGGTCTGGTGGCATGGCTAGTAGTGGCTGAACTGCTAATGCTACGTGTTCTGGCGACAGTAGCAGGCTGTGCAGACTCTGTTCCCATTTTCATGCTTTTGGCATAATCACTTGGGTGGTACTTCTTCAAATGATTAATCAGATTTGTTGTTGTTAGAATGCCCACGATATTAATGTTTTGCTAACTTGTTTATTGAACTAAGTTCCATTCAGTAATAACTTGTTTCTCTGTAAGTTTTTATCTGTCCCACACTCTTAAACGCACCACAGCCGTCCCTATGCTATTGAATGCACCATACCTGTATGTGAATTGCCATGCTGTGAATGTTAGTTTTCTCTCGATACAGCAGCGCATAGATTGTAACTTCCTTTGCTCTTTCCCAACATTCACCTGTTCCTCCCTGGTTTATTTCTCCAAGTCATGACTGACATCTATTTCGCTGCCCTCAGCTCCACGTTTGGTCTTTCTGTTTACTTCTCCGGCAACATACAAATGGCAGTGGAGCAGGAAAAGGTTGACTCTGATTGGACGTTGTAACGCATGCTGATCATCTGAAATTCATCGCCATCATATAATCGCCATCATATAATCACCATCATATAATCACCCAGGCCTAAATGAACTATCGTATTTCCTCAAATAGTAGCCGGGGCTTCTATTAATAAAAAATCAGTTTGGGACCCGACTAATAATAGGGGCAGGCTATTATTTGAAGGAGGCTTTTATTAAAAAAAGAAAATCAGATCAGCTCTGACCGGTACTTTTTAGAGTGTTTTACACAGCGCATTGTAGCCAGTTACCTGGATGTCGGCCATATTGGAAGTACTGGCATGTAAACAAACAATGAACAGCACGCTGAATGTTCATTTTAAGCAGGATTTAAAATGTCTAAACTACAAAAAAGCCCAGAAGAACGTGCGTAAACGGCTCGACTTTACAGAGAATGACTAGGACAGCAGGAGAAACAACCATATTTACCTACAGTACTAACTCGTGTGGCCAAACTTCAAAATACATGTGTTGTGTCGAAATTTGTTACCGTGAAATGATGGTTCCCTGAATGGTGTTCTCCGTAGCATCACCTCCGCGGTTGGAGTTAGGATTTCAGTTTAAGGTTAGGCCTTGTAGAGATAACTGTTTGGGGTTAAGGTAAACTTGGGTTCATGTTGGGTTCAACATCTTAAAGGAGGACTGGTTGGGGTCAGGGGTCAGGTTGGTGCAGGTTAAGGTAAGGGGGACACATATCGACGGGGGAACAGACTTTGACATAACACCGGTAAGACACCCGGCTTATAAAAGAGTAAATTATTTACTAAAAATTGTTTTTACACCCGGTTACTAAATGAGGCCAGTCATTAATAGGGGCCCGGCTTTAAATTGAGGAAATACGGTACTTGTTTCTAAAAAACTCGGAGGAAAAATTGTGAGCTTTTATTGTGAAGGCCTTGCACATCCTGCCTTTGTTGGTTACTGTGGTGAGGGAATCCCAAACTTTTTAAACAAAAAGTCCAGTTTCCTCATCCACCAAAAAAAATATGTTCCTCAAAATTCTGGCTACTAACACTAATTAACAAATGGCTTTCCTATAATGAAGACAAATTAGCATGTGCGTTTGATAAAATCAATCAGGGACTCTTTCCCCACAATATCTGGACATGCCTCCAACTCTATAAATACTGGAGAGATGCATTTGATACTCTCTTCAAGGTGTCTGGGATTCCTCTCAATCAATCTCTACTGGTTGCTGTAGACACAAGTTAACATTCGAAAACATGCGCCTCTAATTGCATAGATTAAAGTTTTAAAAAAAATCTTCTAACTGAAATTTTATTCGCGCTACAGCCAAGTCACGTGCAGTTTGTGAAACATATTCCAGCTTAGGTTACTTGACACCTGCTTAAGAAATACCTAACCCTATAGTGCATAAGAATTCAGCACCAAATGCAGCCATCACATTTAAATGCTCAACCAAAACTGTTTTACAGGAGGATTATTTTAAACAGCTTTTCTATTGCATCTTGCATTTTTTTTTTGTCTTTTCAATTATTCATTTATTTTTTGCAAAAATTGTCTAAGCAATTATGCGATGATCGAACACCATACGTGACCTCCAGAGTCTCGTAAATCCCTCTGGGGCCTTTTTTTTTATAATGGAGACACGCAGAGTGAGCGGACATTAGAGAGGGCGTGGCCTGAGACTTTCCCAGCGGACACTCTTCCCACTAAAGGAAACACGGCTAGTGTCCTTAATTTTTTATGATTTTACCCCTGTGGTATCGAAAATTGTGAGTATCTAGTATTTTTCTGGTTATCGATATCAAGTTTTAAATTATAGTATGTGACATCACTAAACCCCCCAACTTACTGAGCCTTTCTGCAGTTCTTCACAGCTGGAATCAGTCTACGTCGTCCCTCCGCTGTTGTGTTGTACTTCTTCAGGTCCAACTCATCCAGAACCTCCTCTGACATCTGCAGCATGTAGGCCAGAGCTGAGCAGTGGATCTCAGAGAGTCTCTTCTTTGATCTGTTCTCTGACTTCAGGAACTCTTGGATCTCCTGATGTACTGAGAGGTCGTTCATCTCCGTCAGACAGTGGAAGATGTTGATGCTTCTGTCAGGACAGATCTCATAAGTGTTCATCTCCTTCAGGTTATTAATGGCTCTCTGGATGACTTCTGGACTGTTGTCTGTCTGACCCAGCAGGTCTCCTAACAGTCTCTGGTTGGACTCCAGAGAGAGGCCATGAAGGAAGCGGACAAACAGGTCCAGGTGGCCATTTTCACTTTCTAGGGATTTCTTCATGGCTCTCATCAAGAAGACATCCAGGGATGGGTATTCTTGATCAGTGACACCATTGCTGTCATTGTCCCAGTCTGTCCCAAAGAAAGCCCTCAGTACCTCTGTGTTCCTGGTGGTGTAACAGTGGAATAGGTAGACTGCAGCCAGAAACTCCTGAACGCTCAGATGAACGAAGCAGTAGACTGTTTTCTGGAACATCACACTCTCTCTTTTGAAGATCTCTGTAAAAACTCCTGAGTACACTGCAGCCTCTGTGACATCGAGACCACAGCGCTCCAGGTCTTCTTGGAAGAACATGATGTTTCCTTCCTGCAGCTGTTCAAACGCCAGCCTCCCCAGCTTCAGAAGAACTTCTCTGTCAGCCTCCGTCAGCTCCTGTGGACTCGTCTCATGTCCCTCAGCATACTTCTGCTTCTTCTTCTTGGTGTGAACCAGCAGGAAGTGTGAGTACAGGTCAGTCAGGGTCTTGGGCAGCTCTCCTCTCTGCTCTGTAGTCAACATGTGGTCCAGAACTGTAGCATTGATCCAGCAGAAGACTGGGATCAGACACATGATGTGGAGGCTCCTGGACGTCTGGATGTGTGAGATGATTCTGCTGGAGTGCTCTTCATCACTGACCCTCCTCCTGAAGTACTCCTCCTTCTGGGCGTCAGTGAAGCCTCGTACTTCTGTCACCCTGTCGACACATGCAGGAGGGATCTGATTGGCCGCCGCAGGTCGGGAAGTTATCCAGACGAGAGCCGAGGGAAGCAGATTCCCATCGATGAGGTTTGTCAGCAGCACGTTGACCGATGACTTCTGTGTGACATCAGACACAACCTCCTTGTTGTTGAAATCCAGTGAAAGTCTGCTTTCATCCAGGCCGTCAAAGATGAACAGAAGTTTACAGACAGCAAGCTTCTCTGCTGGGACCTTCTGTAATGTTGGATGGAAAACATGGAGCAGCTCCAGAAGACTGTACTGCTCATCTCTGATCAAGTTCAGCTCCCTGAAGGAAAGCAGAACCACCACACTGACATCTTGGTTCTCCAAACCCTCTGCCCAGTCCAGACTGAACTTCTGCACCAAGAAGGTTTTTCCAACGCCAGCGACGCCGTTCGTCAAAACCACTCTGATATGTCCCTGTTGTTCAGGTAAGGCTTTAAAGATGTCCTGGCACTTGATTGGAGTGTCATGGAGGGCCTCCATCTTGGAAGCTGTCTCCAGCTGCCTCACCTCATGTTGGGTATTAACCTCTTCACTCTGTCCCTCTGTGATGTAGAGCTCAGTGTAGATCCTGTTGAGGAGGGTTCCACTTCCTGTTCCATCACTTCCTTCAGTCATATGTTGACATCTCCTCTTCAGACTGATCTTATGTTCATCTAAAACCTCCTGCAGACCACCAGCTGCTGAAAGAGAAGAAGCTGTTTACATTTTAATTTTTATAATAACATTAAAGACTAACCTACACAATGAAAACTTTGACATCATCAGACAGGTGTACAGTCTTACCTTGTGCAGTGCTGGTCTCACTGTCTGACTGCAGTCCAGCTCCTGTTCTGGATCTTTTTCCACACTGAGGACAGGAAGAGTCTCCTGGTGAAGCAGACTGGTCCCAGTATGAGGTGATGCACTGTCTGCAGAACCAGTGTCCACAGCTGGTAGAGACCGGATCCTTCAGGACGTCCTGACACAAAGCACAGCAGGAAGGCTGCTCCTCCTCACAAACATGACTCCTCTTCCTCTCTCTGTGGAGAAGAACACCTTCGTTCAGCTAAAGCAACATGTTGCCTGTTAAGTTCAGCTTGTTACAGACATTATTATTATAAAATGTGCACATATTTTGATATTATGCTTCCATTTTTGGTTACAAATTAATGTAAAGAGACTTGTTACAACTTTAAAACATCATAGACAGAGTTCCCCTACATTCATTCAGCAGCGCCGCTGCTGAAATTTCACATGATCATTAATATCAATGCGCCACTAATGATTTCTACTCGCACTGTGTGAGCACAACAGCACACAACGTTATTTTCGACTTGTTTTGAGTCGACGAGCATCAACAAGCGCATCAAATCCTGTCAGACCCTCTTAGGACATAGAAGGGTAACGTTCAACCTTATACACGGTCTATATAGCGAGTAGCTCAGGTAACATAACGTAATGCCAACGTAACAGTGTAGCTCCTTAGGGCAGTGAGCGGCAGTGTCGCCAACTTAGCCAGTTTGTCGCTAGATTTAGCAACTTTTCAGACCCCCCTAGCAACTATTTTTCAAAAAAGCGACTAGCAACAAATCTAGCAACTTTTTCTGGTGTTACTGGAGACTTTCGGAGACTCGTTTTTCCCCCTATTAACGAGCCGCGGGGGCCATCAATTATGCAAATTAGGCAATGATGTCATTGAGCAACTTCTAGCGACTTTTTGGACAGCCAATAGCTACTTTTCTTACTGAGGAGTTGGCAACGCTGCTCGTGGCCACGGACATGGCAGCACCGCTGCTGAAAAAAAATCTAAGGGAAACACTGAGGGACCATATAAACATAAAGAGTAGTAACACATAACACGAGTAGTCTTCTCAGACATCTGACTGGACACAATCAAGCTTTATGGCAGAGAATAACAAGGTTTTTCACTGTTGAAACAGATTTAATCCATATCATAAATATAACTAATAATCCAAATAAAAGAGACAATGGGCCTCATTCACCGATATCTTCTTAAGAATCTTCTTAGATTCTTTCTTAAGTCCTTCTTAAGGAGATTTCTAAGAAGACCCTATGTCAGATTCATCAACGTGTTCTTAAGCCCCTGAATTGTTCGCAGCAGTGTTCTTAAATTGATGAATGCCATCTCCTCGTAAATAGAGCGGGCGTGCCAGGTGAGTCTTATTAACATAGGATTAGCATAGGTAGCCGCCCATTAATGCCCATAAAAGGGCCCATAAAAAGGACTGCAGGGCCGTGTGTAGAAGCCACACAGAGGAAACAGCAAATGCCTAAAGCAAAGCGTAAATCCGTTGGAGCACAGGTAAAAAGAAAAAAAAATCTTTAGCAGTTCAGAACTAGAAGTTCTGCTGCAGGAGATCACTCCTATACTATGTATATATTAGACCCTCCAGAAAACCGCGGGCATAAATCCTTGATCTTGCGGGCTAAAATCCTGGATTTTGCGATTGAATATGCTGGGTTTTTAAATGATTTTATGCAGTGAAACTGCGAGAAGTTGCGGAAACTTGCGAATTATGAGAAAAATTGTGAATTATGCAAAGTTGCAAAATATGCTGCTACTGAATGAAAAAGAGCCATTTTAAAGACTTCCTATGATAAACAAGCATACTAGAACCAAGTTACTTCACAGGTTTAGCACCTTGAGCAGTTTCACAATCAGTCGTAAAAAAAAAAAATGGCTTAAACATTCCTGAGTCACAGAATTGTAAAAGATAAAATAAATGCTTCCTGCTTTGTAGAAGTGAGGTAGAACAGACCATCTGTTAAACTACAATATTTTCAAATACACAAATAAAGTGCAATCTCTGACCATTGAATGGTTCAATAAACACAATAACACAGTAACACAATACTGTATTGCTATGCCTCCTTTATCTGGCCTAGGAACCGGCAAAAGTGACCCAAAACAGACTGGCGACTTTGCACATGCACGATTCATTTGCAGACTATTTTTGTTGGACGACGGAGCACGGCGCATCAATATTTCCTACGGTGTGCCGCGGAACAGTGGTTGGGAATCACTGCCATAGACTGTATGTTTCCAATCCACATGCTCACGCTACGGTGTTGTTTTCCTTGTGTGTGTGTCGGCGGCAATGACGTCGCAAGCCGCGAGTTGCACATGAATTACATCACCAGTTCATTTGGTTCATTTAGACCTTTTTTTTCTTCCAAACTTTATGCAGAAAAGTGCGGAGATTGTGAAATCAAGCGTGTCCCGCATATTTTGCATATTGTGCGCAGAAAATGTGATTATTGCGGTGAATATGCGGCCTTTTTGAAAAATATTGACCCCCGCATTAATCAGCGGTATTTGGCTGATTTTGCAATAAAATCAGGGATCGCAAAATCGCTTTTTTCTGGAGGGCCTAATATATATATATATATATACATATATATGTATACATACATATATATGTATATATATATATATATATATACACATATACATACATGTATATATATATATATATATATATATATATATATATATATATGCATGATTTCCAATTTACTTGATTCCTGTTAAAGCCTTGGCACATTTAATTTGGCCGCTACCCGGCCCCGGATAAGCGGAAGAAAATGGATGGATGGATGGATGGACATTTAATTTAATTAAAATGAAAAAAAAATGAAATTAATAAATAAATACAGAAATATGATGGAAATTTCACTGTAATGTATTTTATTGAACTTAACAAAAGAAGAAAACACCACCATGCCAACATGTCAGCACTGAAATGTGCTTAAGAGTACTCCTGAGTGTTCATCGGATTTGTTCTTACCTAAGAAAAATCCTGGATAAGAAAAAAATTCATGACTGCCACAATCTTCGTAAAACCTTCGTAAGAAGGACTTAAGAACAAATTTGTTCTTAAGAACGGTTCATGAATGAGGCCCAATGTCTTAAATGTCTAGAACAAAACCAGTCAAAACCAGAACATTATCAGATACCAATTAAAACAGAATCATCTTCAGTTTACAGTAGAAACAGTCTCTTACTTTGTGTCTGAGGGTCCAGGTTCATTACTGAAGTCTGGAAGACGTCCTTTACTCCGGTCACTCTTCATAGAGGGACAGCTGGAGACTGGAGACTTTGATCTGTCCTCCTCTTCTTCTGAATCACTCATCTTCAAGTCTGAGAGGTAAACCAGTAAGACGAGAAACACACATACACAGTGGCCAAAAATTTGTATTTTGCATTAGATTAATTAAAAATTGTGTACCTAATAGTTATTATAATGATAAACTTAAACTGTGTTTTCATAAATTATTTAGCATATATGTTTAATTAAAAACCATGTGTATGTTTGTTAACATAATGCTAAACTTGTAAATCCAACAAATAAGTCAGACGTCACACTGTGGCTGTTCTTCCTTTTGACTGTGGGTGTGTCACATGTTCACAAACCAGGAAAAGAAAAGAGTAAACAATCTGAAAAGGTCACCTTGGAGTATGGTATTTTCATGACAGACTAAACAAGTTATCAGAAAAGAATCAGCAGATTAATTAATAATCAGAGTAAACTCTGTTTACAGTCGATGTACTAACACTCACCCAGCCGCAGACAGCCTGGTTTCCTCCTTCTACTCTGACGAGTGTAAATCCAGTTTGACTTCATTCTTTCACTTTGCGTGTCCCTCCCCGTTGGCTCCTCCTCCCGTCAAACCGTCGTCTCAGCAGCTCTGTCATCCAATACTGTCAAGGGTGAAGTCAGCTAAAATCAAAAAGAATTTCCCCCTGGGGACAATAATAACTCTTCTAATATAATAAAATGGGACACATTTTAGTAAAAGATCAGTATGACTATACAATAAGCTGTAAGTAAGGTCTGTCAGTAGTTTTATGAATTGGCATTGCTCTCTTAAATATTTATATATTTATTTGAGGAAATGTGAACAGGAGTTATTTTTTTAGAACTATTAATAAGTGAGTAGCAGCAGGTTCTCTCTTGAAACATTTACCTGAACATTGCGTTGTAGCCCAACACAGCATCTGCATGAACAGAACAGTGAAGTCATTTTAATTCAACAGGATATTGACACCATTAACTATTGTCTTTGGCGTGCGATAACACTGTTAGGTCTACTGTTCATGAAATTAAAAGCTTATTGGAAATTAACTGGTTATGTTGTATGGATTTTTTTTCCTGTGCCTTGGTGTATTTCTCTGTATTTCTGGTGTTTGTTTGGATTTGTGAGTGTGTGCACAACTTTGTGGTATTGTCCTTCCTCTAATGGTTGTACTAACATAATTGTCAAATTTAGAAGAAAATGGATGATAAAGCAGGATATGATTTGGGACGTGCCTACCTTGTGACTGACACGTCGAGTCCAATGTCATCATGTCTGTTCCCACTTGAACCACAGCATGAGATCGTTTGCTATGGAGAGACTTTTTACAGGTATCGTATAGTTGCATAAGATGTATAGACAAATGTAAATAAAATACAAAAAAGGTAACAAAAATGTGAACTAAAAAAATAAAACACCCAAAAGACTTTGTAAAAGTGACTAACCGTCAAGAAAAAATTAAATTATTGATAGTGAAAGGTATAAAAAAATAATTTCTGGCATTAAATATCAGAGTATTCACATTCTAAAGCTCCTTTCCTCGTCTACAGGACAAAATGAAGGCTTTGCTGCCATCTTGTGGTAATAACAAAATATAGCAAACAAGTCCAAAACACATATTTTTTACTTCTGTCAGCTTAACGAGCAAACTACAATTGACTAAAGCAGTGAAGAGTTTGTTTGGGATTAATAAAAAATGAGCAATTATCTGCATTATAACCATTAGTAAATGCTGCTTAAAGATGTACTTAGCAAAGCATAAAACACAGATTGAATATAACAAGAGCACACACATAGTTAACACTTTTTGCACATTCTTGAGGGAAAGCAGATATAAGACAGAGGCTCATTCATGGAGCAGAGACACATTTATGGAGATATTTTAAGGTTATGGGCTCGGAGGGAGTAAGCACTGAGGGACACTAGGTATAGTTAGAGAGGGGATAAGAAGAAATGTGTGTAGATTGTATTCCTTCAACAGATGTCGACCGGAAGCTGTAACACCAAGAGAATAAGGACTCTTAGCCTAGGGTGTCATCACGGGGGGTGAGGCTAAACCAGGGTGCTGCCCCAACAGTTTTGACCAATTAGATAGTTGCATATTCACATTATAAAACTGTGTGTAACAGTAAGATAGTCATCCTTTCTCTGACGGTGGTTGCACACCAGAGCTGGCTAATATTGTACCTATTTGGCCACAAGTTATACAGGAGCAGACTTAGGTTTTGACCTAGTTTTGCTGATTAAATTTCTTAAAAGTCTTTACCGTGTGATTGTGTGTGTGTGTGTGTGTGTGTGTGTACTGTAACTGGTCGTTGGAGGCACAGATTGTTATTCTCATTGTTGAAGTTTGTTCTCTTTCGAAGTCAACTAGAAACTCTTTTTCACTAAGACACACTGTCGCCTCTAGACAGCATGCATCAGTGCTGCACCTGCTGATCAGCCTGGTAAAACGTATATAGCTCTGCTTAAAACCCATGCATCACCTTATGATTTATAGCTGTTCATGTTACGATAAAGACAAGCCCACAGATCAGTGGCTCCCAAACTTTTTGGGCTTCTGAAAAGAAACAATATGAGCCCTCATCCTACATGTAGTATGGGCAAAGTGCGTTCTCCTGTGTCTAGTGTCCTCCTTAGGTGCAGAACAGATCTACTTTCTGTTGCCACACACATCCTTCTGTAGTATTTATTTGCACACAGCAGGGGAGCTTGAACCTTTTTGTACAAATCACAATCAGTGTTTCTGTGTTACTCAAACTGCTGGCCTCACTATTGACTGTTGACCACCACTCTAAAGCCTTGATTTCAGTACCGTATCACAGTACAGACTGTGATTTCTGATCAGATTAAGCTCCATGTACATGATTCACTCTTTTCTTACTGGATGAATAAATAGTTAAAAGGATTTTACTCTGCTCTCTTCTGTTCTGTTCTGCAAAAAAACAGCTCTAACAAGTTGAATATAAACAGAGCTGCAGCCCCTCGGGCCTCACACAGCCACAGCTGTTCACAATGACGTAAAGCTGCTTTGATGTTCCCGCTCAAACTACAAAGGACAGTTCCATATTAGTGACGTACAGGTCGCGTCACTCCTCAGAGCCGTTAGCGGCTAGCTAAACCGCTACTCGTTTTCATTCAGTTAACTTTCTTATTGAGCAGAACTACGGTCTCTACAGGCATTTCACTTAATAAACAATATAAACGGCAAATGTTGATGAATTTTACACATTATATGAAACATAGTTTACACTTTTCAGTCCGAGTGAACAGAGCAGCAACTTACCCGCAGCAGAAGACCGTTAGCTGCTGATACCGGTGATGCACTGCGGTTAGAGGAACTCCAACTTCCGCTGTGGACTTTCACAATAAAATACAAACGGTAAAAGAACCATGGTTGTAAAACAAGAGTTAAACAAGAATTTAACAATAAACACAAGATAATTATTGACACTGTTACACTCACTGACCACAGTTTGTCTGACTCCATGTCACACTCTGCCCTGCCCACCTTAGCCGCCTCAGACCAATCAAACCTGTTGTTACGTGACAAATAGTGATGTAGCTACAATACAAGATCAATTATTGTGATTGGCTGGAACATTCTATGGGTCTATGACCCTCTAACCTTATCTGACACATTTTACCTGATGACCAATTACAGCTGACTTCACCATACACATACAGGGTTTTTTGGGTTGTTTTTTTTCTGCGTAACTCTCAAAAATACACAGATAAGGTAAGATGAGATGAGATGAGTTAAGACTTTATTCATCCTGCAGTGGGGAAATTGAGTTGTCACAGCAGCTCAAGATACAGACACAAAGATATAAAAACAGAATAAAGAATATAAAAATAAGACATAATAGACATACATTCTATACACAATAAACTTCCCAAAAAACTATTACAGGATGAAGCAGAAAAACCGCTAAAAACAAAGGTAACAACGCTGAAGAAAGCGAGTTAAAATAAATTTTTAATAACTATCATCTTAATACAAGTAGATAAAGAAAATATATATGTATAGAAATGTTTATAAAAAGTAAAAATGAATGAACATACAATATCCCAAGGTAGTATAACACTATTTAGGACCAAGATTAGGACCTGTATCTGTGATTTGTTTTTAACTGGGTGTATATTTATTTACTTCTTCAATAAAAATATCATATTTTACTTTACATGACACAAAAAGATTTTGATCTTGAAACAAGACTGTGATGTCCAAAAAAAGAAGAAGAAAGAAACAGTAGTGCTGTAACATATTTAATAAACATGGTGTTTCTTTTTTACTAGTTTCTTGAAATTGAATATTGTGTTTAGGTAAAATGAGAAGCATTTATGAGTCTGTTTATTGTTAGTGCAGCTAATTGAGAAGCACTGATCTGTGTGATGCTGAGAGGGTTACAGCAGTCATCTGTTTCTCCTTTGGTCATTTGTTAGCATTTATTCTGCACTGTCTCATTGAATATATAGGTATGAAAATGTATTTTTTTTGTTTCTTTAAATGAGGATAATCCAAAACAAATGTACTTTGGTGTCAGAATAAACAGAACAATGTCTTAGTAGAGTAACAAACACAGACAAAATCTGTCATGTAGCACTTTGTTTTGATGGGACAAACTAAGAATATGAGAAAAATGATTATTAACATAAAAAAGGCTGCAATTTCATCTTAGCTGTTTTTTCTGATTGTTACATCTGCCAGCTGCCTCAGCTTCATCTTCTATGTCCATCAGTGAAGTGCCTCCATCTAGTGGCTGAAACCAAGAACAACCTCTTCCCCTCCTCTTCTCCATCATCTGAGATTATCAACACATCGTCTTTAATGTGTGTGAATCCAGACTAAATACCTGTTTCAGCTCTCAGTTGAGCCCCTGTCTCTCGAGGAGAGCTCTTAATAATGTTACAGCTGCACATTAATGCACATGGGGTCACAATCACATTACACTTATGGAGGGAATGTTGAGTTTACAAACTGAAAAGGTTATGAGGAAGATATTACAGACTCAACTGGTTTGAACCCAGTAGAAGACTGACAACCATTGTTGGAGCGTGAGCTAAAACAGCCAGGAACTTCAAACACAAGAACTGGTCTGACTGGACCTGCTTGATGTGCCATACAGCTTCCTGAGTGGGAACTTTAACTGTGTTCAGACTAAAAGCAAAGAAAAATATAAAAATGTTAAAAGTCAATGTGATTGGTAAGAATTCACCTGAGTCGTTTAACACAAAGCCGCTGAAAAGTTCTAAATTCTTGATCTTCTTTTGATTCCACTGACATTTTGACGTTGTGTGTTGTCAAAGATACTCCGTGTAACCATCTGACATTCAGACAAAAACTTTAAAATGTAGAGAAAATGTTTAAAACACAAAGGGGATTGTTCTCGGAATGGTCTTTAGAGAAGGATCAGTAGCTACTTATTTGAGGCTTTTACATTTATCAAGAACCAAAGGATCATAACCTGTCTGGTTCTCTCTTTTCATTGGCTTTAAACTCCACTTGACCAGCCACAGTCATATAAAAAGGCTTCTTTGTGTGAATAACAGCAGAACATTTCTCTGTTTTAGTACATGGTCGAAGACACGGTCGATGAAGAGAATCATGTCGCTGCTCAACAGTCATCCAATGTCGTCCAAGTTTGATCGCTTTCAAAAAACTTCTCATATGACAAGCTCTGGTAACACTCAGCTGTACCAGAGATTCATCACCACAGTTTCTTCTCTTCTGCTTCAGCTCAACTTCAGCACTCTGGAAAGACATGGATCCACCTCACGGAGAGCAGCGATCAGAACTGAACTGGCTTCAGCTCCCTTACATCGTACCGTGTCGATCATGTCTCGTGCTTTGTCTGCTTTTGTTATGTTTGTTTGTCTGATTGACTGCATTTCACCATCAGTTATGACATGACGCTCAAGAAGTTTATCTAGAAGCTGCTTCAGAACAGGTTCAGTCACTCTGTGAATGAACTCTATCCGAACTGAGAACAGCTTCTCGTCAGCTGGGACTCTGTCCTCTGCTGGGACTCTGTCCTCTGCTGGGACTCTGCCCTCTGCTGGGACTCTGCCCTCTGCTGGGACTCTGTCCTCTGATGGGACTCTGTCCTCTGCTGGGACTCTGCCCTCTGGTGGGACTCTGTCCTCTGCTGGGACTCTGCCCTCTGCTGGGACTCTGTCCTCTGATGGGACATTTCTCTGTCTAATTTCCGCTCTTGCACCTGGAAGATAACCGGGAAATAAATATTGTGTTATATAACCAACAATCACTTTACAGTTTTGTTATTGAGGACTCTTGACTTTATAACAATATTACCAGGAGTAGATTTTTGTTCAGTTAATGAAGCAAGCATGTGCTGCAATGCAGCCTAACTAACGATATGAGAATGTTCATGAGAGCAGATATACATATCTATGATATAATGTGTCACAGGTCTGAACTGTGACATCAGGTGGCGTGCTGCTGCAGGAGGCTGGAGTTTGTACCTGTCAAGGGCACTCGACATTTCCAGACTACGTTCCCCTCTTGGTCCTGGACCTTCACAGTCACCTTCTTTGTGTTTGTAGTCAGGAAAACTTCAAATGTTGGAGGGAAATTTGGTCCACAACTCGACTCAAATGGTGCACACTGAAAACCAGAAACAACAAGTCATTTTATAAAAGCTTTTGTAAAAATGTTTATCTGGTTCTTCCCTGACTGTGAATCTACATGCAGCAGAAACTGTATTCAGGATGATTCTGTTGAACCAAGTGACTTGACTCACCTCCGGCTGTATATGGAAGCCCTCAGGTTCACAGTGGACACTGTAACTTTGACCAAAGCTCAGATGACACTTGGAGGGAATCGGGATGAACTCAGCACCTTCTTGTTGGACGGCAACCTTCAGTAACGGAACATTTCATTAGTTTAGTTCTTCCTGACATAGTCAAGGCAATTTTATCCATTGAGCACATTTACAAACAACACATGTCGACTGACTGCTTTGCAGAGAATTACAATCAACTAAAACATCTTTATGAGGATGAACTGTAAGGAAATTAAAAAAGCATGAAATATTCTCGATAAAAGTCTCCAAACACAACAGCACTGCACAGAGAACAAACAATTTAATACTATAGACGATTAAAAGGTTAAAGGAAAAAGATTCTTGATGAAATGTTCATCCTCATCATTTGAATTTAAAGCACTTAATTCTAAACACAGAACAAGTCTAACAAAATTATTTCATCTTTGTGGAAACAGCTGTAACTTAAAACATCAGTTCAGACTGATGGTGAGCACATATGACCGACAGCTTTACCTGTTCCACAGGGATGTTTTCCGGCAGCAGAAATACGTTGAGTATTTGATCCTCTTCATCCGGAGGTCGGAGGAACAGCAGAACTTGGCCCTTTATTGACAGTGAGATGTTCAGAAACCTTTTGATGATATCCCAGATCAGGCCGAAGACAGAGAGGTGAGGGACCTTCACAACCACATGAGTGTCTGTTATCTCCAGCGGCTCCAAGATGCTCATTCCATCATCAGTGATGTGGACGACAGACAGCAGGCCGTCAAAGAGCAATGCTGTGAAAGCAGAACAGGTTCATCTTTACCCAATTCACTTTGAACCACTGGAGTTTACAGTTAAAATACATTTGTAATTATTAACTCTGGAGTTTGCCTCTGACTTTTATTTTATAACATGCCATCCATGTATTTACCTTCCTTTGTTTCACAGTGTGGGAGGTGGAGCTGAAGGACAGCAGAGTCCTCAGAACTCTTGATATCGAACAGCAGCCCTGCAGCCTGCTTGCCAGCTGATTGGAGGAGGCTCTGATCCCGTTGGACAGTCCTGTACAGCAGCTCCGCCTCCTGAGCCATAACAAACACCAGTCCAGTCAAATCACACTGGAACACACCTGGACCAGGACACATGAACCTGTAGGACATAGAAGGGATGAATTCATATAACAAGCATCTATAGTTGGTCACATGATCTGCTTTCACTGACAGCTGTTCATGAGCAGCGCAGGGAAACAGATTGAGGTGTACGGCATATTAACACCCAGTAGACCAATCCAACAATCCAAAACGTATTCAGACCTAGAGTTTGTTTCATCCATTATGATTTATGGAATAAATTGATTGCGTTTACCAAGATATACGTCCTTCTCTTGTTTTTTTCTTCTTCAGGATGGATCACCAGCACTAAGTTAACATCTGCCAAAAACTCACTTTGTGTGGTCACCTTTGGCTGAGGCTGCATTTGTCAAGTTAAAATACTTTTCCTCTGCCCCTATTTTATCCCTCTGATCCTACAGTTGAGTTTGTGTTGTAGGTAGACAACTTGGACTCTGGTCGGGGCAGAACTTGTCTTAAATTCACTTTACTCGCAGGTTCAAGTCGTCCCAGTCTCGGTGGGCCCTGTTCTTCAATCAACTATACATTCATCCATATATACAGTACATTTATCTGAGGAAACCATCCGGCCATCTTCCTGTTTGGTGGGTGCAACAAGGTGGGACATTACAAGGGTGGTCCAGGAGGCCTAAGAGGATCTTCCAGTTCCCGGGGGCTGTCCACCGACCGGATTTTCGTGCCTCTGCCTGATAGATCTCCTGTGCTCCAGTGGGGCCAAGCTTCCAAGACAGCATGCTATCCAGGTTTTCATCTGACCCTGGCTCTCCTCCAACAACACTTACACTAAGGACTACGTCTCCACCTGTTCCACCTGCACCAGCAGTAAGGCACCTCACCATGCCCCGCTGGTCTTCTTCACCCCCTTCCCATTCCTTACCTGCATCGACCACTCTCTATCTATACTGGCTTAGCTACTTTGTTCCTCTGTCAGCTTGTCATAGTTGTAATGCTGTTTTAGTTCAAGACACCTGAACCCCAAATCACTAGTAATGTTCAGGCCAACACCTTGTTTAGTAGCTTGATGCAATCAGTGTGGGAGAGGGTAAATATATGAGGCTTTATGAATGCAGCCATGGTGTCCATGATTCCACCTGTTCACTCTCTGGTGTTGAGCTGAGTGCAAAGCCTTTAGCCTCCATGTCTGACCTGTGAGTCTGTTTGTCCATGTCTGTACTGATTGCTGACGAGCTCTCCACAGACAACAGACTCTAGCTGAGAATCACAACTTGATGAACAGTGAAAGAAGTGTGACTAGTATTTTGTTATTTTATAGGATTACCTGTATGAATCTCCAGATGTGAGTTCAGGTGAGAAGGAGAATGGAGCCTGGAGATAAGAAAGACACAAAAATATTGTTTTAACAGAAATTAGGTTCAATTAAAGTTCAATGACTCCTCCAAGAATCGCCACCTTATCGCGGTGGAGGGGTTTGTGTGCTCCAGTGATCCTGGGAGCTGTGTTGTCGGGAGCAGTAGCTCCTGGTAGAGTCTCCTAAGGCAAAGTGGTCCCAGCGGAGGGCCAGACAGACGGGCTGTCAACCCGAGGAAGGCTACTGGTCCTGATGGCGTCCCTGGACGCGTGCTGAAGGACTGTGCTAATCAGCTGGCTGGAATCTTTACAAAGATCTTCAACCAGTTTGTGGCACAGTCCACTGTCCCACCATGCCTGAAATCCTCAACTATAGTCCCCCTACCCAAGAAATCCCACATCTCTGGACTCAACGACTACCGGCCAGTGGCACTCACGACAGTGGTGATGAAATGCTTTGAGAAACTGGTCCGTAGTCACATCACAGCGGACCTGCCCCGCAGCCTTGACCCCCACCAGTTTGCCTACAGAGAGAATCGATCCACGGAGGACGCCATAGCCATAGCACTCCACACTGCATTATCCCACCTGGAGCAGCAGGGGAGCTATGTGCGAATGCTCTTTGTGGATTATAGCTCTGCATTCAACACCATCCTCCCTCACAAACTGGTGGTCAAGCTGGGGCTGTGTGCTGTGTGCTGAGTCCCTTACTCTATTCCCTCTACACACATGACTGCTCCCCTGCCCATCACAGTAACACCATGGTGAAGTTCGCGGACGACACCACAGTGGTGGGGCTCATCTCCAGAGGGGGAGACGAGGCCGCCGACAGAGAGGAGGTGGGGCAGCTGTCAACATGGTGCAAGGCTAACAACCTGCTCCTCAACACCTCAAAGACCAAAGAACTCATCATAGACTTCAGGAGAAAGAAAACAGAGATCACACCATTATTCATCAACGGGGACTGTGTGGAGAGGGTTGCAGACTTCCGCTTTCTTGGAGTCCACATAGAAGACAGCCTATCCTGGAGCGTGAACGCCTCTGAGCTCTTGAAAAAGGCCCAGCAGAGGCTGTACTTTCTGAGAATACTGAGGAGGAAAAACATCGCACAAAGTCTGCTGGTGTCCTTTTACCGTGCCTCCATCGAGAGCATCCTCACATACTGCATGGGCATATGGTACTCCAGCTGCACAGCGGCTCAGAGAAAAGCACTCCAGAGGGTCATCAACACCGCCCAAAAGACTGTCAGCTGCCCTCTCCCCACACTGGAAGAACTACACAGTTCCCGCTGCCTCAAAAAAGCCCAGAACATTATTAAGGACACACACCATCCCGGTCACTCACTGTTTGAACTGTTGCCCTCAGGCAGAAGGTACAGATCACTCAACACAAGGACTAACAGACTCAAACACAGCTTTTATCCAACTGCAATAACCACCCTCAATACTGGAAAAAAACGATAATATTGCACTGCATTCACATTGATGGCTCAACACACTTGAGATATGTTCTGTACTGTTGTTTGTCTCGACTATGTGTTCATGCTGTTTCTTTGTTGTTTTTTTTCCTGTGCGACTATGCATGTATGTCTGGGTTTGTTTATGTGTTTGTCTAAACTAGGTATTTTGAATTGTACATATTTTTCTTTCTTTTTATATTTATATTTTTATAGACACTTAAATGTTGCACTTACTGGAGAGCACTTTGAATTTCGTTGTACATGTGACAATGACAAATAAAGACCTATTCTATTCTATTCAAAAGACCCCTATGAAGCGGATCCAAGAACAGCGGTGTACCTCGCCCCGCATGGGTAAACCGGGGCCCCCTCCTGGAGCCAGACCTGGGATGGGAGCACACAGGCCAGCGTCTGGTGGCATGGATCCGCTGACCTGTGGGCCCAGCCCCCGCAGAGTACGGCATAGGGGTTGGGTGCAGTGTGAGTCGGACAGCAGGTGAAGGCGGGTACCTGGGCGTGCTGACCCCCGGTTTCAGCGGCTGGCTCTGGGGACGTGGAACGTCACCTCGCTGGCAGGGAAGGAGCCCGAGCTTGTGCGGGAGGTGGAGCGTTACCAGCTAGAAATAGTTGGGCTCACCTCCACACATAGCGTGGGCTCTGGAACCAAACTCCTGGAGAGAGGCTGGACTCTCTCCTTTTCCGGAGTTGCCCAGGGTGAGAGAGCCGGGCGGGTGTGGGGGTACTCACAAGCCCCCGGCTGAGCGCCGCTGTGTTGGAGTTCTCCCCGAGGAACGAGAGGAGAAGGTCTCTGACTGTTGTCTGTGCTTATGCACTGAACAGCAGCTCGGAGTACCCGGCCTTCTTGGAGTCTCTGGGTGGTGTCCTGGAAGGGGTACCACCTGGGGACTCTATAGTTCTTCTGGGAGACTTCAACGCTCACGTGGGTAACGATGATGGTACCTGGAGGGGGGTGATTGGGAGGAATGGCCTGCCCGATCTGAACCCGAGTGGTGTTTTGTTATTGGACTTCTGTGCTAGTCACGGTCTGTCCATAACGGACAACATGTTCGAACATAGAGTTGCTCATTAGTGTACCTGGTACCAGAACACTCTAGGCCAAAGATCAATGATCGATTTTATTATCGTATCATCAGATCTGCGGCCGCATGTTCTGGACACTCGGGTGAAGAGAGGAGCAGAGATGTCAACTGATCACCACCTGGTGGTGAGTTGGATCAGGTGGTGGGGGAGGATGCTGGACAGATCTGGCAAACCCAAACGTGTAGTGAGGGTGAACTGGGAACGTCTAGCGGAGGCCCCTGTCTGCAGGGTCTTCAACTCACACCTCCGGAAGAATTTCTCCAGCATCCCAGGTGAGGTTGGGGACATGGAGTCCGAATGGGCCATGTTCAAAGCCTCAATTGTTGATGCGGCTGGTAGGAGCTGTGGCATGAAGGCCGTCGGTGCCTGTCGTGGCGGCAACCCAAGAACCCGCTGGTGGACACCAGCGGTGAGGGAGGCCATCAAGCTAAAGAAGGAGGCCTTTCGGTCTTGGCTGGCTGAAGGGTCTCCAGAAGCAGCAGACAGGTACCATTCGGCCAGAAGGGCTGCAGTTGCGGCAGTAGCTGAAGCAAAAGCTCGGGTATGGGAGGAATTCGGGTAGGCCATGGAGGAGGATTTTCGGTCGGCCTCAAAGAGGTTCTGGAAAACTGTCAGGCGACTCAGGAAGGGAAAGCAGGGCTTGGCCCAAGCTGTGCTCAGCGGGGGCGGAGACCTGCCGGCCCCGACCTGTGGATGTCGTCAGACGGTGGAAAGAGCACTTTGAGGAACTCCTTAATCCAGCCAACATGTCCTCTGTGGAGGAGGTAGAGTCTGAAGACTCAGGGGAAGACTCATCAGTATCCCTGGCAGAAGTCACCGAGGTAGTCAAAAAGCTGCCCGGCGGCAAGGCGACAGGGTTGGATGAGATTCGCCCTGAGATGCTGAAGGCTCTGGACACTGTTGGTCTGGGACAGTGCCAGTGGAGTGGCAGACCGGGGTGGTGATTCCCATTTTTTAAAAGGGGGACCAGAGGGTGTGTTCCAATTACCGTGGAATCACACTTCTCAGCCTTCCCCGAAAAGTCTACTCCAGGGCGCTGGAAAGGAGGCTCCGGCCGCTTGTCGAACCTCAGATTCAGGAGGAACAATGCAGCTTCCGTCCTGGCCGTGGAAGAACGGACCAGCTCTTTACCCTTGCAAGACTTCTGGAGGGGTCATGGGAGTTTGCTCATCCAGTCTACATGTGCTTTGTGGACTTGGAGAAGGCCTACGGCCGTGTCCCTCGGGGAGTCTTGTGGCGGGTACTGCGGGAATATGGGGTACCGGGCTCGTTGCTACAAGCTATCCGGTCCCTATATAACCAAAGTGAGAGCTGTGTCCGCATACTCGGCACAACGTCAAACACGTTGCCAGTGGGTGTTGGCCTCTGCCAGGGTTGTCCCTTGTCTCCAATTCTGTTTGTGGTTTTCATGGACAGGATCTCAAAGCGCAGCCAGGGGGAGGAAGGGATTCAGTTTGGTGACCTAAGAATTGCATCACTACTTTTTGCAGATGACGTGGTTCTTTTGGCTTCATCAGACCGGGACCTCCAGCACTCATTGGGGCGGTTTGCAGCCGAGTGCGAATTGGTTGGGATGAGAGTCAGCACCTCCAAGTCTGAGGCCATGGTTCTCTGCTGAAAAATGGTGGATTGCGCCCTCTGGGTGGGGAGAGAGGTACTGCCTCAAGCGAAGGAGTTCAAGTACCTCGGGGTCTTGTTCACGAGTGAGGGTAGAACGGAGCGTTAGATGGACAGGCGGTTTGGTTCGGCGTCGGCAGTGATGCGGGCGTTGTACCGGACCGTCGTGGTGAAGAAGGAGCTGAGCCGGAAGGCAAAGGTCTCGATTTACCAGTCCATCTACGTTCCAACCCTCACCTATGGTCATGAGCTTTGGGTAGTGACCGAGAACAAGATTGCGGATACAAGCGGCAGAAAACAGCTTTCTCCGTAGGGTGGCTGGGCTCAGCCTTAGAGATAGGGTGAGAAGCTCAGACATCCGGAGGGAGCTTGGAGTAGAGCTGCTGCTCCTTCGAGTCGAAAGGAGCCAGCTGAGGTGGTTTGGGCATCTGGTAAGGATCCTCCCGGGCGCCTCCCGTTAGAGGTGTTCCGGGCACGTCCAACTGGTAAGAGGCCCTGGGGAAGACCCAGAACACGGTGGAGGGATTATATCTCTCTCCTGGCCTGGGAACGCCTCGGGGTCTCCCAGGAGGAGCTAGACTGGGGAGAGGGACGTCTGGAATGCCCTGCTTAGCCTGCTGCCCCCGCAGCCCGGCCCCGGATAAGCGGAGGAAAATGGATGGATGGATGAATAAAGTTCAATGAACAAAAGTGACGATTCCCCTGCCTCGTTTGCTTGCTACAAAGTAATCTTTCATAAATAAATATACTTCACATTGTAAAACTGATCCTCTCTCACCTTTAAGTTGTGGTCAGGCAGGTTTGTTTTCACATCCAGTTTGACATCAGAGTGATCTGATGGAGGGAAGAAGTGAAAACTTGAATGAGCTAAGAAACTTTAGCAGACGCAATTCTAGAATATTTCGCACAACAGCAAAAAAAATGGAATCTGACATATATCATGGTATTATTGTATAAGGACATGTTCATGTTTAAATCAGATTCTAATGTGCAGTAGCTTGATGAATGTGGGACAATACTGACTTTGTTTTGGTTTCTCAGCTCTGATCGTCCTGTCATTGATCCTGTAGAGATAAAAACAATCCCAAAAGTTATGGATCAAGTTTAAAGTATTGTTCGTTCTTTGAGTCAGCCAGCTTCAGAGTCCTGAGACGAGCCGACTTATCTCACACTTTACATCACATTAATGTTCTGAGCCTGCATTAGAGGAATTAACTTGTCATTAGTCTGCATCCAGAACATCACAGGAAAACAACTGTTAAATCACATGTCTGTTAAAAGTTGCAGTTGACTGAACTGTTGCTTGGCTTTGCATCGTCAGTTTGAATTTTATAGTTTGTGGAAGAAGAAAGAAAAGAAACAGAAGATAAAGAAAAGAAGAAACTGCACTTTTTGAGTAAAATCCATGATTGTTTCACTAGAAGGTGGAAGTAGAGGGAAACCTCAATGTGAGGTACACATTAACCTCCATGAGTTGATTACAACACTGTTAAACCAGCATGAACTGATCTGTCCTCGTACTGACCACAGAGTCTCCAGTCTGCAGTTCAGATCCTTCACATGATCAGAGAGCAGCTTCACTCCTGAATCATGCAGCTCATTGTAACTCAGGTCCAGCTCTCTCAGATCGGAGGGGTTGAACTTCAGAGCTGAGGCCAGGGAAACACAGCTGATCTCTGACAAACTGCAGCCCCTCAATCTGAATAAAGAATAAATGATGGAGATAAAAATCCATTTATTATCCAATCAGATCTGTTCGGATTTCAAATGTGCAGCTCAACATTATTATGTTCTAATCAAAGAGTTTTCCTTAAAATTAGTAGAATAACTTTGTCTTTCTGTTGTTGTGGATCATCATAATATCAGATTTAGATTTTATTACTTGTGAAATAAATTCAAATAAATCGAAACAAAAGTAATATATTTCTGCTCCAGCAAAGAAACTCCATCACTTTAAAATAAATATGAGTTCAGAGGATCTTTTGTATACAGATGTGACCATTTACTCAACATTACAAAAATACATTTACCTTACCAACTCTCTTTCTGAGCAACACGGACAAACGACTTCTGACTGAGACCAGAAGGAGAGCACACATTACACCTGTCTTAAAGTCTTTACACTGGCTGTCTGTTAGTTTTCCTATTGATTTTAAAATCCTTTTATTAATTTATAAAGCACTACGTGGCCTTGTACCACATTATATCTCAGAGATGCTTGTGGCCTGTGGGAGTTGGGACACTCAGCATTGCCTGAGACTTAAAATTATGACCTGAACTGGGCCATACACTGACAGGACTGGTCATTTACGGTTAGGAGAGGTCAGAGTTCAGGAAAGGTATGCATGGGGGAGCACAGGATAGGATGTGGAGCTTCAGCAGACAACAACACACACACATAAAGTTTGATCAGTGAGATGTTCAATCCCCAGATGCTTGGTTAATGGGTGGTAACCAGTGCATATCATTTCCAAATTGACCAATTGCGTTAAAGAGCCCACCCATTGTACGGGATTTCGCCAAAATCCAAGAAGCAATATGTAAAATCAGAGTTGCTTGTAAGCACTCTGTCCTGTGATGCCATTGGGGTCACTTGGCAGAGTCCAGCGCTGAGCATTGCATTTGGCTATGATTCTTTCAATAAATGGTTGACTTTATTCATTTGTCCTGAGTATTTTGTAAACCAAGTTTAGGAAAAAGAACCCGGGTGAGAGGTAGAAGCTGTAAAAGCTTTACGCTCTAACAATTTTGGTGCCGGTGACCCGGATTCTTCTTGGTTGAGGATTTTTTCCATATTTTTTCTTCTTTTCCTGACGGACCAGAGGGACTCTCCCCCAAACGACAAGGAGCTCCACAAATAAGGTAAACAGAAAACCTTTTTGAATTTCTGCCAGACTTTGGTCTATCTGTCGTGTTGGGCGGAGACCTCTGGTCTGGAGGAGGAAGATTCTAAATTGTGAGTATTATTGTTATTGTTAAGTTGTTATTGATGGGACATTGTGATTGAATATAGCCACATGTAATATTAAAAACACATATGTACATATAGGGCAAGTAAATGAGCGTCCGAAACATAGGAATTTGGAACAAATCAGGACTTCCCGTAAAAGTGGAAGGAGCCTTAAATTTAGAAAACCTGTTTGGAACAGGTAAGTGCGGTTCTGTTAGATAGTGTAAGAATAAATATATATTCATAGGTAAGTTAGGGAAAAAATCTTGTTTGGAACAAGTGGTTTTTCAACCGTCGTTATTCAGCGAAGGCAGTTAGGGACTGTCAAAATCCCGTTTGGAATGGGTCGGTTCCGCACTTAAAAGGATAAAGGAAGACAGCTGGTACTGTCAGGGCCCAGGAAAAAGGAAAAAGGATATGAAAAGGCAATAGGACGCAGGGACAGATTTTTGTTTTTCATATTGACTGTGGGAGGTTCCTCACAGAGGCTCTAAGGTGAAAGCTCCAGGACTCATGGGTCCATTGCACGGGGCTCTCCAAAAACACAGTATTGTGGGGATTTGTGGTTGGTGACACTGCACCTGAGTCTGTTGTAAAAGGGAAAACAGAGGAGATTTTGGGAGAAAGACTAGCTAAGTTTCGTCCGCCTGAAAGGGTAGAAGCTTGACGAAAACTTCCAAAATCACTAGTTCCTCTTGTTTCCCCCGGCTGCGAGGTTGGGCCCTAGGCTCCCTCGGGTGACCACTTCAGACAATAAGGGCAGTGTGTGTATAATGATAATTTTACACTGTGCATATTGTAACTGAGGACTGAAGAGAAAAGTCTGAGAAAAAAGAAGGTATTAGTATGTGTTGACAAGATGAAGTAAGAGAAGAAAAAACAATAAAAATGTATGTAGGATTTGCAAAAGAAAAAGGAAAAAGGTAAACAATCTGAGAAGGAGAGTGAACACAGAGAGAAGAGGAGAAGGAGTGGGGTGAAGATGGACATGCTTCAAAGGAGGTATGATAAGCCATTCAAACGACTTGGTTGTGATACACGAGCAGGCCTGATCACCCTGACGGTTATCACAATCATAATTGTCGCGCATATTCTGTGGTTAGGGAAAACAAGAACAGAAATAACAATCAACAGTCACTACCAAATGACTGAGGGGGTTCCCCTTTAAGACGCAGAGGTAACTAGTGGGTAATTGGAAGGAAAAGGAGAGGAAAATTTTATTATAAACCCTCAACATGCCCAGTTTCTATATCCCTTAGAGAACGGTATAACAAAAGTGTTCTCATTAGACTAGTTACATATTCAACATAGCTGTCCTGTGAGGTATACTATCCAATTGATTATCTTATTTCAGCCTATTGTATACTATGATACAATATTATAAAAAAGTGTAAATTTATCTTCACAGGTAGACCCCTTTTAAAAGTATATACTGACCAAACAAACTGTTTATTTCAGGTATTCTAATCTATATGGCCGGCTAGTGCCGGGGTTAGATAGTATTATTTTTACTGTTTTGGCTTATGATTAATTGAATGACGATTAACTAGATTCTAGTAGTACTTATAACTAATGATTAGTCTTACACCTAAATTGAATTGAATTGGCTCTGAACTAAAAGCAACCAGGTCACCATTTTTAGTTGAGGTCTATTGTTTGGTCACTAGAAGTCACCATTTTCATCATGAGTTTATTGTGTTGGCTGTTGAAAGTAATAATAAGTAATAATGTGTTTGAAAAAGTGTTGAAAGATATGTTCTACCTGCTAAGGCTAACATACAGTTAATACATTTCATGTCTATTAGTTAGAAGCTAAAATGTATACTGTGGTGTGTTAACATTGATATTTCTCCTGACAGGCTTTGTGAGGACATTAGACTTAGCACACAATACACATACAAGCAGGGAGAGAAGACAGATAGCAGAGAACAGACACACACACACACTCAGCCCTTCACAAGACACTCTGACCTTAGGTCATACATACACACACTTAAGGAAACTAGCAGGCGAAGAGGAAATGGCAGAGACAGAGAAAGGCAGCTTAGATTCTTTTGAACTCATGTTAAAGGAGTGTAAAACATTAGAGCAGAAGACTTTTCACCATCTGACACTTCTACACATTTGGCACAACAAAAACAAGATTGTCTGATTAATGGTATTCTCTGACTGCTAAAATGTATGATGATAATGGCATATAACTGTTTGATAAACTTAATGGGAGTGTGTTCACATGTAAAGTTTGAAAACACATAGACTCACATGAGGGGAGGGTTAATAAATGTCATAGAATTATACAATATGAATTGGAAATATAAAGACATAAAATTCATCTTATAAATGAATTGCCTCTGCATAGGTTGTCTACCAAAACTATAGAATATACTATAAACAGGTTAACATGTCTAATGTCTAAAAAATGTTGATAATGGCAGGAATGGTGAATGAAGGATTTTTCTGTGATCCACTTAACAACAGGAGTTTTACAATAACTAAACCAAATTAAGATTCACAGGTTGGAGAAAGATGGCCTCAGACCGAGGTGAAGACATCTGACGAAGATCACTCCCCGCCGCTTTTTCAATTTGCTGCGTATACTTGCGAAGATAAGGTTAACACATTTACAGATATAGGGCACGTCTACACTTAGCTGAAGCTATAGTTGAGTTGGGAGAATTAAATGTACACAATAACACACTCTGTCTGCACACACACTACAGGCCTGCTCGGACAGGGAGGTGGCAAATCAGCAGTGAATCGGCTGGAGGTGCCGGGGGGAGGCGGCACATGCTGCTGAAGGCCAAGACATTGACCTGCTGTTTGCCTAGCCCCTGGCAGGTTTAACACATCACTATTTTTTGGGTGAAGTGATTAAATCACTTCAACAGAGGGAAACTGTGGGAGTTGGGACACTCAGCATTGCCTGAGACTTAAAATTATGACCTGAACTGGGCCATACACTGACAGGACTGGTCATTTACGGTTAGGAGAGGTCAGAGTTCAGGAAAGGTATGCATGGGGGAGCACAGGATAGGATGTGGAGCTTCAGCAGACAACAACACACACACATAAAGTTTGATCAGTGAGATGTTCAATCCCCAGATGCTTGGTTAATGGGTGGTAACCAGTGCATATCATTTCCAAATTGACCAATTGCGTTAAAGAGCCCACCCATTGTACGGGATTTCGCCAAAATCCAAGAAGCAATATGTAAAATCAGAGTTGCTTGTAAGCACTCTGTCCTGTGATGCCATTGGGGTCACTTGGCAGAGTCCAGCGCTGAGCATTGCATTTGGCTATGATTCTTTCAATAAATGGTTGACTTTATTCATTTGTCCTGAGTATTTTGTAAACCAAGTTTAGGAAAAAGAACCCGGGTGAGAGGTAGAAGCTGTAAAAGCTTTACGCTCTAACAGGCCCCTCAGATCCTCCGACTCTTCTCTTTTAGCTGTTCCACAGAGCAGAACTGAAACATTTGGTGATTCAGCCTTCAGCCACTCTGCTCCAAAATGCTGGAACAACCTGCTGGAGGATCTGAGGAGCGCTAGAAATATTGATGCTTTTAAATGAAAACTAAAAACCTTTTAATCTTTTTAATCTGGCTTTTATGTAGTGTCTTATTATTAGCATCATTATCTTTTATCACAACTTTATGTTTTTTACTTGTTTGATTTATTAGCTTTTGTCTGTTTTACCAATATTTTATTGTTTATATAAAATGTTTATTTTTATTCTAATTCATACATGTACTCATATATTATCTTTTATCATTTTATTTACTCATATTTTATTATTCAGTGTGCATTAGTCTCCATTTCCTTTTATTAAATATTTAGGGCCGAGCACTATTGTTATACTGTGGATTTTTTCTTCTTCCTCTTCCGGACACAATTTCGTCCCGCTACTTGTCATACAAATTATATATCAAAACGTGCGGTTTGATCGGGATCGGTGTGCTATTACTTTTCTCTACAGAATAAGATTTTTTTGCGACTTAGGTCATGAAAAACTGCCCAAAATTTTGCATTGAAGTGAATGGGACAGCCGAAAAAAAATGAGCGAAAAAGAACAATAATTGGAGATTTTTAAACGTCTACTTCTCCGGCATAGTTTCACCTAGAGACTCATTTAAACTTTAAACAGTAGACACAAGTCTTGTGTATCGGTGTATTAATCCACGTTTTGATAGGTCATGTAGTTTTTTATCAATCCCTGTTCAATGACCATGATCCTTTTTTGAGAAATTCTGAGATTATAATGGGTGTGTATTGCATGGAATGTTCGTGTCAGAGTGTGTGATGTCATCGCTCAGAGTGTAGAGGGAGGGAAAAAATTGTCAAAAAATAAATTTGAAAACTGCGCCCCAGGCCGCAAATTCCACTCTACAGAAATAATTTATACATAGAAACGTAGGAAAATTTGTCTTCTCCCTCACAATCCTCTGATAAAGCTGTCAGAGTTATAGTTTGGGCGTAGGACGCACAGATGCGCCACCAAAACGCACCAACAGCCTCATTGGCTCCCATATTAAAAATGCAGGAAGATTTCTGAAAAAGGGAGATGTAACAGTTTTTTTAGATTGCTCTAACAAAGCTATTTTTTTCATTTTCCTTAAAAAAATCCATATGTAGACGTTCAGGAACAACTCAGGACGTTCAAAGTGAAGTCGGATCAATGATAGGTATTATGGTTTTGCCAAAAATGCTTTTTGTTCGAGGCCAGAAATTCCAGCCTGTCCACCTCTGGCTGCTGTCACTGTTCAGGAACATTGGCAGTTGGTGGCAGTTAATTCTGTTGATTGCTCTGCTCTGATTGCCTTTGATCCTTTGATGTGATTACAGTTACAGATACACGCACACACACACACACACACACACACACACACACGCGTAAGCGCGCACACTTCTCCAGATACACATGCTTCAAACACACACACGCGCACACAGAGGTAACTTTATGTGATTTTAATTACACACACACACACACACAAATGCGCGCGTAAGCGCGCACACTCCTCCAGATACACGTTTCACACACACACACACACACACACACAAATTTTGAGGTTAAAGGGCATAGGTTGCTGTATAAATAAATACTTGAAAAGGAATGCTTGTTGTAGGTGTGCTCCTTGTATATTATATAGTATTATAACATTACTAGTATTAATTGTTTGAAATCTCTGAAAAATCTCATCATAGTGTACACACACCGGCAGTAGCCCCCGTGGCCCTTTTTTTAGAATTTCCCCAGAGGAAATTTTCTAGTTTAAGTTATTGTTTCAATCTGTACAGCACTTTGAACTACACAGAATTTGTTTGAAAGGTGCTATATAAATAAAATATGATTAATTGATAGCAGTTGGCATTTTCTATATTTTCTTTAAGAAGACATCTTTTTTGAACAAGCTAAAAATAATGAATGAAATAAAACTAAAGTAAATGTATAACTCTATGAATGTAGGTTACATATGTACATAGATTAAGTTCAGCTGTTAATGAAACATATAAAATGAACAGAAGTAACAGAGAGTCAGTGAACTGACCTCAGAGTCTCCAGTTTACAGTTTGGACTCTGAAGTCCATCACACAGCTGCTTCACTCTTGAATCCTCCAGGTTGTTGTCACTCAGGTCCAGCTCTCTCAGATGGGAGTGGTTGGACTTCATAGCTGAGGCAATGACTTCACAGTGAGTCTTTGAGAGTCTGCAGCCAGAAAGCCTGTCAGGACATATTGGAAAGAATGTAACTATGAAAGAGGACAATTTATGTTCACTTCATGCATTTGATTACAAAACAAAAAGTTTGACATGTCCTGTTGATGAACATTTGCTCTTTACGTCAGAGGTTCAGCTCATCTCATCTCACTGTATAATTCTCATCTCTCTCTCCCATACCTGCAGACCTGTAAGCTTTGTTATGATTTCATTTTCCAGATGAAGGAGAGAGTAGTGGTCTGTCTGTGTGATCTGATCCCATGTCTGTCTGTCAGTTATCATGAGGCCATCTTCATTAGAAAGCCATTTTTACAACTGAGCAAACAATCAGAGTTGGGAAAGATCCCTTTTTGCTAACATGCTGGTGTCCCTAAGAACAATTATTATAAATAAATATAATAAGTGTGTTTGTTACCTGAAAGCCAGAAACACAACCAACTAGAAAATGTTCATTTTGCTCTTAGAGCATTTTAAACAGATTATGAGTATTAACTGAGCACAAGTTGCACCGATGGCCCGTGGAACAGGCCAGGCGGCAATCTCCGTGTCTGATCGTGGAGACAAACCGGGAAGTGCCTTAAGCCTGCATTCTACCGAAAATTCCAGCAGGGGGCGCTAAGTTTGGCTGCAAAAAAAAATCTGTCCATTCATTTCAGTGCAAAATGAGAAAACTTCTCACTTGATTTATTACCTCAGAAATTTTTTTTAGGACAACACTATGGTCTCAATCGCTAGTAAAAAATCTTCTTCAAGACAATTTGACGTTAATCGTTCTAATAATGGCCCCATTTAGAAGAAAATAGAAGATAAAGAATCGTATGATTTGGGGCGCGGCTACCTTTTATTGACAGGTCACTAACAAGGCAAGCCGTCATCAGGAGAGAAGCAGAACAATGCGTATCCACAGCACTGTGTCAATAAAGTTATATAAAACTTTATATAGATATAAAAAAAAAAGGATGTTTACCGATTTGGTCTCATAACTTTGACCCTTTCACACTGTATTTTCACTTTTGTTGCAGATTGAACTCACAGCCGAGGAGCAGCTGTGATGTCTGTGTTAGGTCCTGTCCTTTATTTTGTATTTTCAGTTATTTTAGCTTCCTGTTTTGTTTTGTATTCTGTTGGTGCTTCTCAAAGGATTATTAATTAATTAAGAATTATAACTAGCAGGCTAGACTACTGTAACGCTCTTCTTTCTGCTCTACACAAGAAAACAATGAATCAGCTGCAGCTCATTCAGAACTCTGCAGCACGACTTCTGACTGAGACCAGAAGGAGAGCACAGATTACGCCTGTCTTAAAGTCTTTACACTGGATTTCTGTTAGTTTTCCCAGTGATTTCAAAAGCCTTTTATTAGTTTAAAAAGCACTACGTGGCCTTGCACCACATTACATCTCAGAGATGCTTGTGGCCCCTTAGATCCCCCGACTCTTCTCTTTTAGCTGTTCCACAGAGCAGAACTGAAACATTTGGTGATTCACCCTTCAGCCACTCTGCTTCAAAACGCGGGAACAACCTGCTGGAGGATCTGAGGAGCACTAGAAATATCGATACTTTTAAACGAAAACTAAAAACCTTTTAATCTTTTTAATCTGGCTTTTATGTAGTGTTTTATGAGCAGCTTATTATGTTTTATCGCAATTTTATGGTTTATATTTGTTTTATTTATTAGGTTTTATCTGTTTTGCCTATATGTTATTGTTTATATTAAAAGTTTATTTTAATTATAACTCTTGTATATATATTTATTACCTTTTATAATTGTATTTATTCATCTTTTATGACTCAGCGTGCATTAGTCTCCATGTCCTTTTATTAAATATTTTAAGTTGTTGTTGTTGTTGTTGTTGTTGTTGTTGTTGTTGTTTTCAATCAGTACAGCACTTTGAATGACACTGGATTTGCTTGAAAGGTGCTATATAAATACAATTTAATTGATTGATAGCAGTTGACATTTACTTTAAGGAGATATTTTTTTAAAACAAGCTAAAAAAAAGAAAGAATAAAACTCAAACCAAAGTAAATGTATAACTATGAATGTAGGTTACATATGTACATAGATTAAGTTCAGTTGTTAATTAAACATATCAGATGTACAGCAGTAACAGAGAGTCAGTGAACTGACCTCAGAGTCTCCAGTCTGCAGTGTGGACTCTCCAGAAAATCACACAGCTGCTTCACTCCTGAATCCTGCAGCTTGTTGTAACTCAACTCCAGCTCTCTCAGGTGGGAGGGGTTGGACTTCAGAGCTGAGGCCAGAGAGGCACAGCTGGTCTCTGACAACCTGCAGCCCCTCAATCTGAATAAAGAATAAATGATGGAGATAAAAATCCATTTATTATCCAATCAGATCTGTTCAGGTTTTAAATGTGCAGCTCAACAGTATTATGTACCAATCAAAGAGCTTTTTCCCTAAAATGAGCAGAGTGACTTTCATTCTGTTATTGTGGATCATCAGATCTTCATCATTCATATCCCCTCACACACTCTTCAGCCTCATCAGTACTAATATCATCTTCACTGACTGATGAAACACATTCCGAGTCTGAAAAACAGTCCTGTCAAACATTAACTTTTTAAAAATATTCAGCCATCTGAAAAGAGAAAAAAATGTATGAACCAAAAACGTGTAACCTCAGTCAAGGATTTGAATTTAAAATACAATCACACAAAAAACTACACAGCTGCAGTCAGTGAACTGACCCCAGAGTCTCCAGTTTACAGTTTGGACTCTGAAGTCCATCGCACAGCTGCTTCACTCCTGAATCCTCCAGGATGCTGTAACTCAAGTCCAGCTCTCTCAGATGGGAGGGGTTGGACTTCAGAGCTGAGGCCAAAACTTCACAGTGAGTCTTTGAGAGGCTGCAGCCAGAAAACCTGCCAGGACACATATATTGGAAACAATGTAACTATGAAAGAGGACAATTTATGTTCACTTCATGCATGTGATTTTAAAACAGTTTGACACGTCCTGTTGATGAACATTTGCTCTTTACGTCAGAGATTCAGCTCATCTCATCTCACTGTATAATTCTCATCTCTCTCTCTCATACCTGCAGACCTGTAAGATTTGTTTTTATTTAATCTTGCAGATGAAGAAGAGAGTAGTGGTCTGTCAGTGTGATCTGATCCCATGTCTGTCTGTCAGTTATCATGAGGCCATCTTCATTAGAAAGCTATTTTAAAACTGAGCAAACAATCAGAGCTGGGAAAGATCCCCTTTTATTAACATGCTGGTTATGTTTAGAACAATTATTATAAATGAATAGAACAAGTGTGTTTGTTACCTGAAAGCCAAAAACACAACCAACTAGAAAATGTTTATTCTTTTTTTGTGATTAACATTTTTTTATTTTCCATTTTCATTGTACAACAATAAAATAAAAAAATAAAAATAAAAAATACCCCCCCCCAACAACAACAACAACAACCAAACACCGTCACCATCAGTGCTAATCCTTTTCTGGTTACAATCATCTCTCACAATCATCTCAATTACTTAATTAGAAAAAAAATAGAAAAAACAAAACAACAACTAACGTCTCTCCACTATATAACCCCCTTCAGGGCCCTTTTAGAAAGCGTACATATTTACCCCATTTTGCTTCATATAGATCCAGTCTACCCAGTTGTTTACATGACATTTTTTCGAATGCTGCAACTCTTGACATCTCAACAGCCCATTCTCTCAGAGAGGGCACACCCTCCGTCTTCCATCCCCTGACAAGTATTTGTCTGCCTATCATAATACTAGTTTGGACAAAGCTTATAATATGTTTATCCTGTCCTGTCAAAACTGAATAATCACTCAAAACAAATAATCTTGGACTAATTGGAATTTGCATCTCTGTAATCTCACATAGATTATCAGAAATACTGGTCCAGAATTGTTGGACCTTGTCACACGACCATAAAACATGGAAGTAAAGTACCTTCGTCAGATTTGCATCGCCAACAGTTTGATGTGGGTAATAATCCCAATGTAAATAATCTGGAAGGAGTCCAATAAAATCGATGTATAATTTTGAATTGAATAAGGCGTATTCTCGCATTCCTTGAGACAACTTTAACATTTTTACAAATTCTATTCCAGTCCTCATCACTGAATGTCAAGTTCAGATCCCCTTCCCATGTCCTCTGCAGAGCTAAAATGGGCCCACTACCAAGAGTCTGAATCAACATAGAATAATAGACAGCCGCATCATGTCCTTTTCCATAACTCTTTAAAATGTTTTCTAAGAAGTCTGCATTGTGGGGAGTCAATGCATTGGGCCCAAAAAACCCCCTTAACATGTGGCGGAGTTGCAGGTACCTAAAAAAGTGGGAAAGCTGACAATTTGACTCACTCCTTTTGTTAGCTTTTAAAATGCAGCATGTATGCAATTGAATGGCCATTTTGGAAGATTATAGCATTCCATAATTCCAAATTGGTTCAGTAAAAAGGCATTAAATTCATGTCATGAACACATGGGGACCTGGTCTTCAAGAATGCACTGGAGTTTGCTGATAACAAATTGATGTCTTTATCTTATTGGAGCAGCATGAATACAATTGAATGGCTATTTTGGAGTCATGCAGCTGACAAATGGGCCCTAAAGTGCAATGTAATTGCGCACTAAAATTTAAAGTGCAGCTGGCGTGACCGCAGTACTGGAAGCATGTTGTTTCAGATCGGTCAGTCCACCATTGGCTATGGAAAAAGAGCGCCGGCACAACGTGCAGTGTGTTTTATAGATGTTATCACGCACTTTTTCCACCCAGGTGCTTCCTTTTACCCATTCTTCAGTAGGAAGATTGGAGTCTCAGTCGAAACAGCCAAGCAGGTAAAGAAACATCTCCTTGTAAAGTAAAATGCATCAATGTTGTGCACTTTGAGAACTAAGTGAGAGCAAACACCTCACATAACATTTTTCACAGTCGGGAGATACCGTATTATAAAATCTTTGTCATCCAATACTGTGTCATTTTTAATTGCTGTCAGCATGCTTTCCACTAGGACATGGAGCAGCCAGCCAGTGTTTTTTGCCATAAAAGCCCAAATTTGGTGGCCTCCCGCAGATCTAATTCCACTATTCCATCATATACACTGAACTTAATCATTGCCTATTTTAAGAATTATTTTAAAGGAGAATAAGAGGTCTTGTATATTTTTTTTAAGGCATCTTATTTTGACATTGTTTTTGTAAATTCTGTGGTCAATTCTGTTAACACTGCGCTCTAATTTTGAAAGCGGCATGCGTTTAGCGATAGGAAGTTATTCAAAACAGTTAGTCACAGTTTAGTGTGATTCAAACAACTTTAACTGTTAGCTAATGTTAGCTCGCGGCTAACGAACAGCATATGCAACAGTGTATTTGGACCTCTGACCGCCCGGTAGGGTGGCCATTTCCTTCACATCAAAAAGGAGGACACTTTGCATACACGGGGACACTCAAGCAGATATTTGTTTGGCATGATCTGGTTTAAAGCAGAGTTGTACTCCGAATAGCTCGATGCTTGTCAGTGCTAGCATGTCTCTCAATAGCTGCTTTGCCTTTGTTGCTCACATCTACATCGCTTCCACATAATGTACAAAAAAAATGAAACTCATCCCTCTTACTTTTTGTAACAAACCCGTGTTCTCTTGTCCATTCCAGGTTAAAGGAGGTCTTTTGTATATATATATATATATATATATATATATATATATATATATATATATATATATATATATGACTCTACTGCCTGGACAGGTTGATTGGATTTATTTCGGCACACGCAGACGGTGAGAGGCCGTGGCCCTCGTGGCATTTCTGCCCTGGTAGCTGAGCTAATCGCTATATAGACCATGAATAAGCTTCAACGTTACCTTTTACGCTGATGTCCTAAGAGGGTCAGACAGGATTTGATGCGCTCGTTGATGACTCAAAACAAGTCGAAAATAACGTTGTGTGTTGTTGTGCACAGTGCCAGTAGAACTCATTAGTGGCGCATTGATATTAATGATCATGTGAAATTTCAGCAGCAGCGCACGTAATCCAGCACTACATGATGAATGAATGTAGGGGAAACACTGGGGGTTTTTTAAACAGAGAAGGTGAAATGTCCATTTTTGGAAATACCCGGCAACGTGTAAAGATCAATGGGCTCTTATTTATTTTTGCTCACCTGCTCTATTTTTTCGCTTAGGCGGGAGGCAAAAATGCTTGGGCGCCGCGCCTAAGCCGTATAATGGCAGGGAAAACATGTAATCTGTTCTGATTTATCAAGTTGATCACAGCTGGACTTACTGAGCCTTTCTGCAGTTCCTCACAGCTGGAATCAGTCTCCGTCGTCCCTGGTCTGATGAGTTGTACTTCTCCAGGTCCAACTCATCCAGAACCTCCTCTGACATCTGCAGCATGTAGGCCAGAGCTGAGCACTGAATCTCAGAGAGTTCCTTCTCCGATCTGTTCTCTGATTTCAGGAACTCTTGGATCTCCTGATGTACTGAGAGGTCCTTCATCTCCGTCAGACAGTGGAAGATGTTGATGCTTCTGTCAGGAGAGATCTCATCAGTGTTCATCTCCTTCAGGTTATTAATGGCTCTCTGGATGATTCCTGGACTGTTGTCTGTCTGACCCAGCAGGCCTCCTACCAGTCTCTGGTTGGACTCCAGAGAGAGGCCGTGGAGGAAGCGGACAAACAGGTCCAGGTGGCCATTTTTACTTTTTAGGGATTTCTCCATGGCTCTCGTCAAGAAGACATCCAGGGATGGGCCTTTCCCCAGGACTCTCTTTTTGATCTTCTTCAGGTATGAGGAACCTTTGACATCACTGCTATCATTGTCCCAGTCGCTCCCAAAGAAAGCCCTCAGTACCTCTTTGTTCCTGGTGGTGTAACAGTGGAACAGGTAGACTGCAGCCAGAAACTCCTGAATGCTCAGATGAACGAAGCAGTAGACTGTTTTCTGGAAGATCACACTCTCTCTTTTGAAGATCTCTGTACAAACTCCTGAGTACAACAAGGCCTCTGTGACATCAAGACCACAGCGCTCCAGGTCTTCTTGGTAGAACATGATGTTTCCTTCCTGCAGCTGTTCAAACGCCAGCCTCCCCAGCTTCAGAAGAACTTCTCTGTCAGCCTCCATCAGCTCCTGTGGACTCGTCTCATGTCCCTCATCATACTTCTGCTTCTTCTTCTTTGTCTGAACCAGCAGGAAGTGTGAGTACAGGTCAGTAAGGGTCTTGGGCAGCTCTCCTCTCTGCTCTGTAGTCAACATGTGGTCCAGAACTGTAGCACTGATCCAGCAGAAGACTGGGATCAGACACATGATGTGGAGGCTCCTGGATGTCTGGATGTGTGAGATGATTCTGCTGGAGCGCTCTTCATCACTGACCCTCCTCCTGAAGTACTCCTCCTTCTGGGCGTCAGTGAAGCCTCGTACTTCTGTCACTCTGTCAACACATGCAGGAGGGATCTGATTGGCTGCTGCGGGTCGGGAAGTTATCCAGACGAGAGCCGAGGGAAGCAGATTCCCCTCGATGAGGTTTGTCAGCAGCACGTTGACCGATGACTTCTGTGTGACATCAGACACAACCTCCTTGTTGGTGAAATCCAGTGAAAGTCTGCTTTCATCCAGGCCGTCAAAGATGAACAGTAGTTTACAGACGGCGAGCTTCTCTGCTGGGACCTTCTGTAATGTTGGATGGAAAACATGGAGCAGCTCCAGAAGACTGTACTGCTCATCTCTGATCAAGTTCAGCTCCCTGAACGAAAGCAGAATCACCACACTGACATCTTGGTTCTCCAAACCCTCTGCCCAGTCCAGACTGAACTTCTGCACCAAGAAGGTTTTTCCAACGCCAGCGACGCCGTTCGTCAGAACAACTCTGATGTGTCCCTGTTGGTCAGGTAAGGCTTTAAAGATGTCCTGGCACTTGATTGGAGTGTCATGGAGGGCCTCCATCTTGGAAGCTGTCTCCAGCTGCCTCACCTCATGTTGGGTATTAACCTCTTCACTCTGTCCCTCTGTGATGTAGAGCTCAGTGTAGATCCTGTTGAGGAGGGTTCCACTTCCTGTTCCATCACTTCCTTCAGTCACATGTTGACATCTCCTCTTCAGACTGATCTTATGTTCATCTAAAACCTCCTGCAGACCACCAGCTGCTGAAAGAGAAGAAAAGGGTTTTAAATGTAAATATTTTTATAAAAATAGTTTATGTTTATGCTGAACAAAATCATTACACAGGTGCAGTCTGACCTTGTACAGTGCTGGTCTCACTGGCTGACTGCAGTCCAGCTCTTGTTCTGGATCTTTCTCCACACTGGGGACAGGAGGAGTCTCCTGGTGAAGCAGACTGGTCCCAGTATGAGGTGATGCACCATCTGCAGAACCAGTGTCCACAGCTGGTAGAGACCGGATCCTTCAGGACGTCCTGACACAAAGCACAGCAGGACAGCTGCTCCTCCTCACAAACATGACTCCTCTTCCTCTCTCTGTGGAGAAGAACACATTATTTATAACATTTACTGCGTTTCTTTCCTGTACTGTGCTGAGTTTAGTTAACTCTGTTGTGATTTATTAGTGTCAAAACCAGTTACCGCTGCGAAAGGGCAGCTGACGACCAAGGAAAGACTTGGTGACGGCCTGAAGAGACTGCTGACAGGAGGGAACAGACCCCAACGGGGCTGGCATGGGTTAACTACCCGTGACTGGCAGGAGTCTGTCACTATGTAGTGATTTGATTCCACCCAACTACTGCTACGAAAAATTCCAAAGGAAAAACAACCCTAGAGTCTGCGAGAGCGGGGGCGAAAGATGACTCATCGGCGGACCACACGGCAACATACCCTGGAACGGAAACGACAATGAAGCAAATTATCAGCACAGGAGTGGACGTAGTAACATCACTGGCAGGACACAAGCTGCAGAGCTGCATCTGTGGCTGGAAAAAGATAACATCAGAGAAGGGTCTCAAGATCCACCAGGGCAGGAAAAAATGCCTGAGAGAGCGGGGAGAGAGAGGGGCCTCGCATTGACCATTACTTCCTCAGAGGTAGGGCAAATCAGTCGAGTGAAGCCCAGTGGCAGGACATTCACCACAGTCCACAGGGTATCAGAACCCTAGACGAAGCTTAATCAAGCACAGATCCACCCAGGGACATGAGTCCGGAGCCCATCCAGCTATATACAGCAGTAGAACGGAGGATGAATGGACGAGTGCCTCTAATCTTGTGGCCGAAGTCCTGCCAGAAAAAGGAGTGGGAATCCACCGACAAAGACCTCATCCATCTTTTAGAAGGTCTGAAAGGGTCCGTGGAGAAAAAGCTGGACAAGATCGGAGTGATCATCTATAGCTATGGAGCAGAGAGATTTGGAGCGAAAAGTGTGAGCACTCGAACACAGAAGGAACCAGCAGGCCATGTCAAATCCAGGAGACAACAAGAGATTGAGAGGCTTGTGAAAGAAAGAAGGTGCCTGAGGAAACAATGGAAGAAGTCCTCGGAAGTGGAAAGGAAAGGGCTGGAGGGACTACAGGGTGACATCAAGCAGCGTCTTGCATCACTGCGAAGAGCAGAAGTTCTGAGAAGGCAACACAAGAAGAAAGAGCGAACAAGGACTGCCTTCTACAGAGATCCCTACAGGTTCATCAAGGACCTCTTTGTCAAAGAGAAATCCGGGATTCTCAAGGTACCCATCAAGGAACTGGAGGAGCACCTGAGGAAGACCTACTCCGACAAACAGAGACATGTGCCAGCCAGCATTCTGGACGACATGCCACCAATACAACCACCCAAGCACCAGATGGAAACAAGGCCCCCTACATGGAGCGAGGTTGAGAGCACAGTAAAGCGGGCAAGAACAGCTTCAGCACCTGGACCCAACGGCGTTCCCTACAGGTTTTATAAGAACTCACCAGGAGTCTTGAAGTACCTCTGGAAGCTCATGAAAGTGGCATGGGAAAAAGGAATGATACCAAAGGCATGGCGACGGGCAGGAGGGATCCTGATTCCCAAAGAGAAGAATTCCGCAACCATTGACCAATTCCGCCAGATCTGCCTGCTGAATGTGGAAGGAAAGATTTTCTTCAGTGTGGTGGCACGTACGCTCTCAGCATTCTTGCTGGCGAACAATTTTGTTGACACCTCCGTGCAAAAGGCAGGAATAGGTGGATTCTCAGGATGCCTGGAACACACAAATATTGTCTGGCATCAGGTACAAACAGCCAAGAAGGAGAAGAGAGACCTGCATGTGGTTTTCTTAGATCTTGCCAATGCCTTTGGGTCGGTGCCTCATGAGGTTTTGTGGACAGCGTTCAACTTCTTCCAAGTCCCAGAGGGAATCACAAGGATAGTCAAAGCCTACTTCCAGGACCTCCAATTCTGTGTTACAGCACAGGCCAGTACAACTGCCTGGCAGCACCTCAAAATAGGCATTATGGCTGGCTGCACCATCTCGCCACTGGCGTTTACCATGGCAATGGAGCTCATTATTCGAGCATCCCGATGGGTGGTTGGAGGGGAACGTTTGAAGAACGGGCTGCGTCTTCCTCCAATCAGAGCGTACATGGATGACATGACGACAATAACAACAACAAACGCATGCACCAAGCGCCTACTGGAGAAGCTCCAGGGAAACATCAAATGGGCACGAATGGAGATTAAACCCAGCAAATCCGGCAGTATCTCCATTGTCAAAGGCAAGCTCACTAACGAGAAGTTCCATGTTAACAACGAGCCAATACCAACAGTGCTGGAGAAGCCTATCAAAAGCCTCGGCCGATGGTATAGCGCAGAACTCAAAGACTCTGAGCAGGTGGAACAACTCAGGCAGGATACAATCAGTGGGCTAAAGCAGATCAACAACACTGCGCTCCCAGGGAAGCTGAAGCTGTGGTGCTTTCAGTTTGGGCTGCTACCCCGTCTCATGTGGCCAATTTCCATCTACGAGGTCACCCTATCCCATGTCAATCGGCTGGAGAGACTGGTGAATGCCCAAGTTAAGAAATGGCTGGGACTGCCGAGATGCCTTACCAGCATAGGCCTGTATGGCAATGGAGCCCTCTCCTTGCCAATCTCAAGCCTGGTGGAGGAGTACAAATGTGCCAAAACAAGATTGGAGATGACTCTCAAGGAATCTCGGGATCCATGCGTCAGAGGTGCTGCTCCGACGCTAGCAACAGGGAAGAAATGGAAGCCATCTGCAGCGGTATCGGTGGCTAAGACCGCCCTCAGACACCGCGATATAGTGGGGCATGTCCAACATGGCAGAGGGGGCCTTGGTCTGCAGGCAACGACACCCACATGGCAGAAGGCTACCCCAACTGAACGACAACACATGGTGGTGGAAGAGGTGCGCCGCCAGGAGGAGGCAGCCAGGTGTGCCAGGGCAGTCTCCCAAGCCCAACAAGGCCGCTGGATGAGGTGGGAAGGTGTGGAGAAGAGGAAGATCACGTGGAACGAGATGTGGAGCATGGAGTCTAATAGACTAAGCTTCATCATTAGAGCCACTTATGATGTCCTGCCCTCTCCAACCAACTTACATCTCTGGTATGGTGAGGACCCAGCCTGCGTCCTGTGTGCAGCCCCAGCAGCCCTCAAACACATCCTGGTGGGTTGTAAGACCAGCTTAACACAAGGGAGATACACCTGGCGTCATAACCAAGTGCTTACGTGCTTGGCCGCCGAAATTGAGAGCAAGAGGGTAACCACCAACGCTATGCCCCTCAAATGCTCAGACCACCTTTCCACGGGAGACAATGTTCATCCGGGAAGGGGAGAAACGGAGGACCAAGCCATCACCTCCAAACTCAGGCCCAATGAATGCAGCCCAGGATTGGGAAATGCGAGTAGACCTCAGCCAGAGGCTCACCTTCCCAACTGAAATTGCAACCACCAACCTGCGCCCAGACCTCGTCCTCTGGTCCAAGTCCTGCCACCGTGTCTTCATCGTGGAGCTGACCGTCCCATTGGAAGATGCAATCGATGAAGCATTTGAGCGGAAGAGACTGCGGTATGCCAACCTAGCAGCGGAAGCAGAGGGACAGGGATGGAAAGTGAGCGTTTGCCCATTGGAGGTGGGCTGCAGAGGCTTCGTAGCCAGCTCCACCACAAGGCTCCTGAAAGAAGTTGGGATCAAAGGGCAGGCCCAGCGGAGGACAATCAAAGAACTTGGCAATGTCGCAGAAAGGAGCAGTCACTGGCTGTGGCTGAAACGTAGGGACGTAACATGGGCTGTTAGATAAATGGTCACGAGGTGCCACCATGCGACACACACCCAGGTCTTGATCAGCCTGTGGTGGAGAGATAAGTGGCCGAAACACCTAATGAAGCTGGGGCACACAACTGACGATGTGTTGCACTGGGGGCACCCCGCGATGTTGGCCAAGTTCCCCCCCACCCATGAGTACTCCAACCTAATTTGCTGTGCTGATAGTTAGGGACAGATAACATCTAGTCCTAATAGAATCCTGTACTACTGCATATCTTTACTGTTGTGTCCTGTGCTTATATAACTATAAAGAACAGTGTAGAGTATATATTACACTGTAAAAAAAAATCGTAATTTTAAAGTAAATTACCCTAAATTTTTACAGTAGTTTTCCCGTTTTTTAAAAATAGTATAAAAAAACAGTAAAATTACAGACATTATCTGTAAATTAACAACCCGCCTGTTATTTTATGTGTTATGCCAGTAATGACAAAATACAGTTATTTCCCATTTTTTTACAGGAAAATTACTATAATAATTATACTGTATCTTTCCTGTTTTCTTAAATTACGTGCAAATTTATGTAAAATTACGATAATTGCCTGTTATTTTATGTTTTGCTCGTTATATAAAGGTTTATCTCCATACTGACAACTTAGGTGTTTTTACATTGAAGAGAGAGGGAAAGACAGACAGAGACAGAGCGAGGGACAGACAGACAGAGAGAGAGGGACAGAGAGACAGACAGATGGAGACAGACAGACAGACAGACAGAGGGAGACAGACAGACAGACGGACAGAGGGAGACAGACAGACAGCCAGACAGAGAGACAGACAGACAGGGACAGACAGACGGAGAGAGAGACAGACAGACAGGGACAGACAGACAGAGAGAGATAGAGGGACAGACCAACAGAGATAGTAATCTCACGTCTTAGCTTTCTTTGAGACCAACATACATACAGCCCTTGTAGTTGTAATAACTAATTAACTTAATAATAACTGTGATAAATATGATCATATTTCTACAATATTCTTGTGTTTTTGCACATTCTATTTACATTCTATTTACATATTCATATTCATAGTATATTATTTAAAGCATGTATATCTTGTATAGTCAAGTATTTATCATGCATATATTATACATATATTATATATATACTATATATATATATATATATACATACATAACTGCAATATATAATATGTACACACACACACACACACACACACACATATATATATATCTATATATATATGTGTACATATTATATATTGCAGTTTTGTATGTATTCACACCTTGCACATGCTAAATATGACACATTTCTATGTGTATCTATATATATCTATATCAATTATTATTATTATCTTTTTTGGAGTTATCCCGCTCTCTATCTCTCTGATCCCGCTGAAACAATTGCTATTGGCTATTGGCTGTCTCGCCATGTTGCTTTAAATATGATTGGTCAATGTGGCTGTCATCCAGGAAACTGGCCAATGAGCACTGAGCGCGCCTTCATTTGAAAGTACGTCAGTTTGAATGCTGCAGGACTTCAGCGCAACTCTGTCGGTCCCCTCGTAATTAATTTCGTGGATCATTACCTTGATTATTTTACATCTGCACGCCAAATTCTTATTTGAGTGAATCTGAGTTGTGGGATTTCAGCGGAGAACAGAACAACAAAACAAAAACGGGAATATGGACACAGAGGAAGAGTCAGGATCTGTGCGGTCTTCCAACATGAACTTCACGTTATAACTTATCCTGGCGATATCAGGTAAGAAAACATTTCCACGTTATTTTTCTAAGTTAATAACCTAACGTAATGTTTGTGTTCATGTCCATAATTTAGACTGTAACTTTTTCAGACTGTTAGGTTAGCTAACTGCTGAGTAATGAACTGATGTTACAGCTAACTTAACGTGGTACGTTAGCTAGCTTGTTAAGCTTGGCATGATTCATGTCAGCAAAACACAAAGTTAATACTGAGTGTGCTTTTAGTCGGGATGATCAAATCTTCGTCATACCATTAACGTTATGTTACTTACAGAGACTTACACAGCTCAGTAATAACGTTGCGTTGTTATAACGTAATTGTACTTGCTTGTGTAATAACGGTGACGGTTTTGGTGAGTGGTAACAGCCTTACTGCCTTCTGAAAATATTCATTTAAAACGTATAATAGCCTAACTTCTGGTCACAACGTGTGTGTGTGTGTGTGTGTGTGAGAGTGTGTGAGTGAGAGAGAGGGAGGACTGGTCTAATGTAATGTAATGCTCTAACATTAGAACTAACTGGACTCTTTTTGTGTTTGTCCTCTGCTTTGCCTATCCCTCTTGGTCAGATGTGACTATTTCACATTAACACCTTTTTACAACATCCAAAATGTTAACCTACACAAACACTGTCTAACTGTTTGAGGTTTTAGACTAATCGCGTCTTTGTTTAATGGATATTTCATTCACTTAACGAAACAAACAGTCTATTGGCGTTTTTCCACTAGCACAGCACGGCACGGTATTTGCGTGTTTCCACTAGCACGTAGTACCTGGTATCAGGTACTATTTTTCGTACCGTGTCGTGCCAAAAAGTGATAGCCTGCCAGAATCTGATTTCTGGCCACGGGAGCGCACACGGCAGCCCGTTGAGCGGTACCGTAAACACGTCTGCTTTTCTCTGGATTAAACGGTCTTAATATGCAGATACACACAACTGTATTATAATGTAATTATAGCAAAGGCATGTGGCTTCGAAAGTTTAACGTTTGTTGTTGCGTAATTATTAAAACTGTGGCCAAAAGAAGTGTATAGTTTGTAGCTCTTAAATCAGACATGGCAACTACGTGATAGACACGTCTATTTCAGTTTTCACCTTGCAAAAACTGATTGAAGCATAGTATAGTTACTGAGAGGTTATTTCTGCCTAAATATGACTTAACCTCTTCATGAACTTCATAATGTAAAGCTCTGACCGCGCAACGGGCTGCCGTGCGCGCTCCCGCGGCCAGAAATCAGATTCTGGTAGGCAATCACTTTTTGGCACTTCCTTTTTGGCACTACCGCACTTCCCCCACCACCGGTGGGGGAAGTGCGGTAGAGGGGGCGTGAGAGGGGAGCTGAGGTGGGTTGCCCTGCTGAACCTAACCGCTGTGAAACAATCAGGAAATAACCTTTTATTTCTCTGATTGATAACAGCTTTATCGAGGCCAGCGCTCGCTCTGTTGTGTTGTTACTCTATGTCTCTCTATCAAAACACCCTCTCTCTCTCTCTCTCTCTCTCTCTAATCATCGGACACAAATCAAATTAAACTTCTTCGTGTCATTATTTTGCGGCGTAAATGCGAGTCGGACTCAGATTTAGAAGCTGCTACATGAAATAAACAAAGTGAGAGCACACACACGGGTAGATTATCAGAGTTTAGCTCGTGAATCCTCATGGATTGGCACCCTGGTAGAGCCTGCCATCAGTGTGTGAATGGGTGAATAATAGACATGTATTGTAGAGTGCTTTGAGTGGTTGATATAATACTAGAGAAGCACTTTATATGCGAACAATCCATTTACTATATTCTTCACCGTATCCCTGTTTAGTTGTTATTATTATTGTTATTGTAGTCCAAGTTTTCGAAAGTCCAGACATGCCAAGTTGACCTGAAAAGTCGTCATTTACACCATGTGTTTAGCTTCACTGTAACTTCTTAGCTGGAAGCTGGGTTGATCTGTGGGTGTGGGTTTGCTTGACCGCAGTGCAGAGCGAAGAACCTGAGGATTTTTCAGTTGTTTTTTTGCATTTAAAACGTAGTCACTCTTTACTGCAGTTGTTTGGGAAAATACTACAACACTGATTTCCTGTGGAACTCCAGTGTTTTGTGGACCAAAAAACTTCACCTGACCTTTCATCGACACAAGGGTGAGTAGATAATGAATTTTCATTTAAAGTGAACAATAAATGAAATCCTACTTTTTACAGTAAAGACCTTGTTTCTGTGTGTGTGTGTGTGTGTGTGTGTGTGTGTGTGTGTGTGTCCTCCAGGATCACCAAAATCCAGACGATTACTGGCAATTTGGAGGAGGATTCTGAATTTTTCTGAGATCTGTGAGAAATTTTTATTTGTCTGTTGTGTTGCACCTCTGTTACAGATTCACTGACCTTTTGTGGTATGTTTTGATTTTACTTAGTAATACATTGTATAGTAACAATTCTTAATTAAAAGACTGTAATGCTTGTCCACAAATGTTATCAGAACTACCTTATATAGAGCCCCCAAGGGTTAGGAGAATATTGTGGAAACAATATAAAACTTCAGTGAAAAATAAAAGCTAAAAAAAACACAAGACCACAACCCCCTCAACACAATTTGTTGCTTTCTATATCCATTTCAAAGGTGAAATTTTGACCTCATTTTGGATAGAAATGCTAACAGATACATGTTACACACATGAACAAATACCATTTTTAGTTTTTCAGTTCCTCCTGGGGGCTCTAAAGAACTGTTTGTGAATAATTGGTTGATATTGTAAATTTACATCTGAATACATTAAATAAAAAGAGTTTAGAATCAATAGTGGTGTGTACTTTATTTGTAATTAATTTCCCATGACATTTAGCATTGTATCTTTATTGAAGGTGATCGATCATAATTATTTGGGAAAAATCTGTAAAATAACGGTATTTTCCTGCAGAACTTTTAGGATTGTCCTTTTATTGAAGGTGATCGATCATAATTATTTGGGAAAAATCTGTAAAATAACGGTATTTTCCTGCAGAACTTTTAGGATTGTCCTTTTATTGAAGGTGATCGATCATAATTATTTGGGAAAAATCTGTAAAATAACGGTATTTTTCTGTAAATTTAATGTTTTTGCACATTATTTGAATTACGTTTTTTAACTTTAATTTTACGGTTTTTGTTTGGCAGCCGTAGCTGCCAGTCATTTACCGTTTTTTTACGGGGTTTTTTCTTACAGTGTATCAAATGACATTAAAAACAGAATCATCTTCAGTTTACAGTAGAAACAGTCTCTTACTTTGTGTCTGAGGGTCCAGGTTCATTACTCAAGTCTGGATGTCCTTTACTCCAGTCACTCTTCATAGAGGGACAGCTGGAGACTGGAGACTCTGCTCTCTGTCTGTGGGAACAACACGTTTTACACACATCAAAGACCTATAGGTCACATTAACCCGATGCTGTCCATTTGTACATGTCTGTACTGCGCTCTACTGCCTTTTTTACTGCAATCTACTGCGTTTCTTGACAGTACCCTACTGCATCATCTTCAGGTGAGTTTACAGTAGAAACAGTCTCTTACTTTGTGTCTGAGGGTCCAGGTTCATTACTGAAGTCTGGAGGTTGTTCATTACTCCGGTCACTCTTCATAGAGGGACAGCTGGAGACTGGAGACTTTGATCTGTCCTCCTCTTCTTCTAAATCACTCATCTTCAGGTCTGAGAGGTAAACCAGTAAGGCTAGAAACACACACAGTCGCCAAAAATGTTTATTTTGCATTAGATTAATTCAAATTTGTGTAGTTAATAGTTATTATAATGATAAACTTAATCTGTGTTTTAATAGATTATTTAGCATATGCTTAATTAAAAAACATGTGTATGTTTGTTAACATAATGCTAAACTTGTAAATCCAACAAATAAGTCAGACGTCACACTATGGCTGTTCTCCCTTTTGACTGTGGGTGTGTCACATGTTCACAAACCAGGAAAAGAAAAGAGTAAACAATCTGAAAAGGTCACCTTGGAGTATGGTATTTTCATGACAGACTAAACAAGTTATCAGAAAAGAATCAGCAGATTAATTAATAATCAGAGTAAACTCTGTTTACAGTCGATGTACTAACACTCACCCAGCCGCAGACAGCCTGGTTTCCTCCTTCTACTCTGACGAGTGTAAATCCAGTTTGACTTCATTCTTTTCACTTTGCGTGTCCCTCCCTGTTTGCTCCTCCTCCCGTCAAACCGTCGTCTCAGCAGCTCTGTCATCCAATACTGTCAAGGGTGAAGTCAGCTAAAATCAAAAAGAATTTCCCCCTGGGCACAATAATAACTCTTCTAATATAATGAAATGGGACACATTTTAGTAACAGATCAGTATGACTATACAATAAGCTATAAGTAAGGTCTGTCAGTAGTTTTATGAATTGGCATTGCTCTCTTAAATATTTATATATTTATTTGAGGAAATGTGAACAGGAGTTATTTTTTTAGAACTATTAATAAGTGAGTAGCAGCAGGTTCTCTCTTGAAACATTTACCTGAACATTGCGTTGTAGCCCAACACAGCATCTGCATGAACAAAAGAGTGAAGTCATTTTAATTCAACAGGATATTGACACCATTAACTATTGTCTTTGGCGTGCCATAACACTGTTAGGTCTACTGTTCATGAAATTAAAAGCTTATTGGAAATTAACTGGTTATGTTGTATGCATGTTTGTTCCTGTGCCTTGGTGTAATTCTCTGCATTTCTGGTGTTTGTTTGGATTTGTGAGTGTGTGCACAACTTTGTAGTATTGTCCTTCCTCTAATGGTTGTACTAACATAATTGTCAAATTTAGAAGAAAATGGATGATAAAGCAGGATATGATTTGGGACGTGCCTAACTTGTGACTGACACGTCGAGTACAATGTCATTGTCTCTTACTGGGGATTTCCACCGGGCGCGTTACAGCAGCAGCACGTCAGCTTAGCGAGCCGGCCGTATACACGCGAGATAACGAGATCACGCGATAACCCTGTAGACTGTATAAACTCTATTTATACAGTCTATGGATAAACTGTGTGTATAAAGTAAACAACAACAACAAAAACCAACTTACTTTGCTTCTCTGAGGTGAAAGATATGTTGATCTGACCATCTATCCTTATAAAAACAATATGTTATGTCATAAATGATTGTATGATGTTCCACTAAAACAATCAGTCTCTTGTCTTCCGTGTCGCCGATCCTCTGAGACCCTTTGATTGATTGATTGATTGATTGATTGATTGATTGATTGCCGATCTGGTGCCCCGGTCATAACATAATGTTGATGTGAAGTAGTTTTAGGCTGCATGAACTGCGTATTGTGTTTTATTTTGAAAGGGGCGGAAGTGTTTTACGCTGATTCTGAGTCGGACTTCCTGTCTGGTGCGATCTGCTCTGTTGAGATTCACGCGATTTGGCAGCGTCTCGCGGAGAAATAGAAGTCCTACCTAATGCTCGCGTAGAGACGCTGACGCGACGCTGCAGTAACGTTACGCTACGCGCCCGGTGGAAATGCTCTCATTGATTAGAGTGTTACCTATTTGCAACGTCATACGCGACGCTGACGTTACGCTGCAGTAACGCGCCCGGTGGAAATCAGGCTTAAGGCAGATCCACCTGAGTCCAAACATGGTCTCTTCTGGTTGTCAAAAAACAAAGATGGCGTCGGACGCAACGAAAGATGGCGACGGCCATAATGCTGAACTCGGCGCTTCAAACGGGCAGTCCACAAACCAACGGGTGACATCACGGTGACTACGTTCAGTATTTATATCCAGTCTATGTGTGGGACACACAACCACAGCTGTTCAGAAGGCAATAAAGTTGGTCAGATGTCTGTTCCCACTTGAACCACAGCATGAGATCGTTTGCTATGGAGAGACTTTTTACAGGTATCGTATAGTTGCATAAGATGTATAGACAAATGTAAATAAAATACAAAAAAGGGTAACAAAAATGTGAACGAAAAAAATAAAACACCCAAAAGACTTCGTAAAAGTGACTAACCGTCAAGAAAAATTTAATTATTTATAGTGAAAGGTATAAAAAAATAATTTCTGGCATTAAATATCAGAGTATTCACATTCTAAAGCTCCTTTCCTCCTCTACAGGACAAAATGAAGGCTTTGCTGCCATCTTGTGGTAATAACAAAATATAGCAAACAAGTCCAAAACACATATTTTTTACTTCTGTCAGCTTAACGAGCAAACTACAATTGACTAAAGCAGTGAAGAGTTTGTTTGGGATTAATAAAAAATGAGCAATTATCTGCATTATAACCATTAGTAAATGCTGTTTAAAGATGTACTTAGCAAAGCATAAAACACAGATTGAATATAACAAGAGCACACACATAGTTAACACTTTTTGCACATTCTTGAGGGAAAGCAGATATAAGACAAAGGCTCATTCATGGAGCAGAGACACATTTATGGAGATATTTTAAGGTTATGGGCTCGGAGGGAGTAAGCACTGAGGGACACTAGGTATAGTTAGAGAGGGGATAAGAAGAAATGTGTGTAGATTGTATTCCTTCAACAGATGTCGACCGGAAGCTGTAACACCAAGAGAATAAGGACTCTTAGCCTAGGGTGTCATCACGGGGGGTGAGGCTAAACCAGGGTGCTGCCCCAACAGTTTTGACCATTAGATAGTTGCATATTCACATTATAAAACTGTGTGTAACAGTAAGATAGTCATCCTTTCTCTGACGGTGGTTGCACACCAGAGCTGGCTAATATTGTACCTATTTGGCCACAAGTTATACAGGAGCAGACTTAGGTTTTGACCTAGTTTTGCTGATTAAATTTCTTAAAAGTCTTTACCGTGTGATTGTGTGTGTGTGTGTGTGTGTGTGTGTGTGTGTGTATGTGTGTGTGTGTGTGTGTGTGTGTGTGTGTGTGTGTGTGTGTGTGTGTACTGTAACTGGTCGTTGGAGGCACAGATTGTTATTCTCATTGTTGAAGTTTGTTCTCTGTCGAAGTCAACTAGAAACTCTTTTTCACTAAGACACACTGTCGCCTCTAGACAGCATGCATCAGTGCTGCACCTGCTGATCAGCCTGGTAAAACGTTTATAGCTCTGCTTAAAACCCATGCATCACCTTATGATTTATAGCTGTTCATGTTACGATAAAGACAAGCCCACAGATCAGTGGCTCCCAAACTTTTTGGGCTTCTGAAAAGAAACAATGTGAGCCCTCATCCTACATGTAGTATGGGCAAAGTGCGTTCTCCTGTGTCTAGTGTCCTCCTTAGGTGCAGAACAGATCTACTTTCTGTTGCCACACACATCCTTCTGTAGTATTTATTTGCACACAGCAGGGGAGCTTGAACCTTTTTGTACAAATCACAATCAGTGTTTCTGTGTTACTCAAACTGCTGGCCTCACTATTGACTGTTGACCACCACTCTAAAGCCTTGATTTCAGTACCGTATCACAGTACAGACTGTGATTTCTGATCAGCTTAAGCTCCATGTACATGATTCACTCTTTTCTTACTGGATGAATAAATAGTTAAAAGGATTTTACTCTGCTCTCTTCTGTTCTGTTCTGCAAAAAACCAGCTCTAACAAGTTGAATATAAACAGAGCTGCAGCCCCTCGGGCCTCACACAGCCACAGCTGTTCACAATGACGTAAAGCTGCTTTGATGTTCCCGCTCAAACTACAAAGGACAGTTCCATATTAGTGACGTACAGGTCGCGTCACTCCTCAGAGCCGTTAGCGGCTAGCTAAACCGCTACTCGTTTTCATTCAATTAACTTTCTTATTGAGCAGAACTACGGTCTCTACAGGCATTTCACTTAGTAAACAATATAAACTGCAAATGTTGATGAATTTTACACATCATATGAAACATAGTTTACACTTTTCAGTCCGAGTGAACAGAGCAGCAACTTACCCGCAGCAGAAGACCGTTAGCTGCTGATACCGGTGATGCACTGCGGTTAGAGGAACTCCAACTTCCGCTGTGGACTTTCACAATAAAATACAAACGGTAGAAGAACCATGGTTGTAAAACAAGAGTTAAACAAGAATTTAACAATAAACACAAGATCATTATTGACACTGTTACACTCACTGACCACAGTTTGTGTGACTCCATGTCCCACTCTGCCCTGCCCACCTTAGCAACCTCAGACCAATCAAACCTGTTGTTACATGTCAAATAGTGATGTAGCTACAATACAAGATCAATTATTGTGATTGGCTGGAACATTCTATTGGTCTATGACCCTCTAACCTTATCTGACACATTTTACCTGATGACCAATTACAGCTGACTTCACCATACACATACAGGGTTTTTTGGGTTGTTTTTTTTCTGCGTAACTCTCAAAAATACACAGATAAGGTAAGATGAGATGAGATGAGTTAAGACTTTATTCATCCTGCAGTGGGGAAATTGAGTTGTCACAGCAGCTCAAGATACAGACACAAAGATATAAAAACAGAATAAAGAATATAAAAATAAGACATAATAGACATACATTCTATACACAATAAACTTCCCAAAAAACTATTACAGGATGAAGCAGAAAAACCGCTAAAAACAAAGGTAACAACGCTGAAGAAAGCGAGTTAAAATACATTTTTAATAACTATCATCTTAATACAAGTAGATAAAGAAAATATATACGTATAGAAATGTTTATAAAAAGTAAAAATGAATGAACATACAATATCCCAAGGTAGTATAACACTATTTAGGACCAAGATTAGGACCTGTATCTGTGATCTGTTTTTAACTGGGTGTATGTTTATTTACTTCTTCAATAAGAATATCATATTTTACTTTACATGACACAAAAAGATTTGGACCTTGAAACAAGACAGTGATGTCTAAAAAAACCCAGTAGTATTGTAACATCTTTAATAAACATGGTTTTCTTTCTTACTAGTTTCTTGAAATTGAATGTTGTGTTAAGGTAAAATGAGAAGCATTTATGAGTCTGTTTATTGTTAGTGCAGCTAATTGAGAAGCATTGATCTGTGTGATGCTGAGAGGGTTACAGCAGTCATCTGTTTCTCCTTTGGTCATTTGTTAACATTTATTCTGCACTGTCTCATTAAATATATAGGTATGAAAATGTAATTTTTTTTGTTTCTTTAAATGAGGATAATCCAAAACAAATGTACTTTAGTCCTGAGAGTCCTCAGGAAGTATAATCTTAACTCCAACCTGCTGCTGACCTTCTACCGCTCCTCCATTGAAAGCCTGCATCACAGTGTGGTTTGATAGCTGCACTGTTGCGGACAGAGAGAGGCTCCAGAGGGTTGTAAAGGCAGCCCAAAAGATCATTGTCTGCCCTCTAAAATCACTGATGGACATCTACACCTCCCGTTGCCTAAGCAGAGCCAGAACCATCACTCAGGAAAGCTCCCACCCTGGCTCTGACCTTTGACCTGTTGCCCTCAGGGAGGCACGACAGGTGCATCAGGTCCAAAACAAACAGTTTCTTCCCAAAAGCAATAACAACCCTGAACTCTCATATGCACTGACTTTCCATATGGACTTTATTACTGTGCAATATTTCTCGGCAATGTGCAATAATTTGTGCAATAAATTGTCCTTCAATGTGCAATATATTTATGAACACTAAATAGCATCATGGCAAATTGAATTGAAGACTGTACACCTTACCTCCCTTTCTTGCCTATGTTTTACATTATATCTTATATATATATTTTTTCTTTACATTTACTTGCCTAAGTAGGTGTATGTTTATGTTTATATTGTATATCTTTTATGTATTTCATTTATTGTCGCACTGCTTTCTGGAGTCAGCTCTTAAATCTCATTGTACATGTGGATAGTGACAATAAAGGCATTCTATCTTCATTGTTACAATGATTCTTCTCCCCCCGCGTAATAATTCATATATATATATATATACATCTGTATATTTTTTCCATCTGTGTCTTTTCTTTATTGTTCTTTTTTTTTATTATTTCTAAGTATACTGTAAAATGAATGACTTGATAAAGATAAAGTAAAAAAAAAAAAAACGTGATTAGTAAGAATTCACCCAAGTCATTTAACACGAAGACGCTGAAAAGGTCGAAATACTTTATCTTCTTTTGATTCCACTGACATTTTGACATTGTGTGTTGACAAAGATACTACGTGTAACCACCTGACATTCAGACAAAAACTTTAAAATGTAGAGACAATCTTTAAAACACAAAGGGGATCGTTCTCGGAGTGGTCTTTAGAGAAGGATCAGTAGCTACTTACTTGAGGCTTTTACATTTATCAAGAACCAAAGGATCATAACCTGTCTGGTTCTGTCTTTTCATTGGCTTTAAACTCCACTTGACCAGCCACAGTCATATAAAAAGGCTTCTTTGTGTGAATAACAACAGAACTTTTTTATCTGTTTTAGTTCATGGTCGATGAAGAGAATTGTGTCACTGCTCAACAGTCATCTAATGTCGTTCAAGTTTGATCGCTTTCAAAAAACTTCTCATTTAAATATGACAAGCTCTGGTAACAGTCAGCTGTACCAGAGATTCATCACCACAGTTTCTTCTCTTCTTCTTCAGCTCAACTTCAGCACTCTGGAAAGACGTGGATCCACCTCACGGAGAGCAGCGATCAGAACTGAACTGGCTTCAGCTCCCTTACATCGCACCGTGTCGATCACGTCTCGTGCTTTGTCTGTGTTTGTTATGTTTGTTTGTCTGATTGAGTGCATTTCACCATCAGTTATCACGTGACGCTCAAGAAGTTTATCTAGAAGCTGCTTCAGAACAGGTTCAGTCACTCTGTTAATGAACTCTCTCCGAAGTGAGAACAGCTTCTCGTCAGCTGGAACTCTGTCCTCTGATGGGACTCTGTCCTCTGCCGGGACTCTGTCCTCTGATGGGACTCTGTCCTCTGATGGGACATTTCTCTGTCTAACTTCCGCTCTTGGACCTGGAAGATAACAGGGAAATAAATATTGTGTTATATAACCAACAATCACTTTACAGTTTTGTTATTGAGGACTCTTGACTTCACAACAATATTACCAGGAGTAGATTTTTGTTCAGTTAATGAAGCAATAATGTGCTGCAATGCAGCCTAACTAACGATATGAAAATGTTCATAAGAGCAGATATACATATCTATGATATAATGTGTCACAGGTCTGAACTGTGACATCAGGTGGCGTGCTGCTGCAGGAGGATGAAGTTTGTACCTGTCAGGGACACTCGACGTTCCCAGACTGCGTTCCCCTCTTGGTCCTGGACCTTCACAGTCACTCTCTTTGTGTTTGTAGTCAGGAAAACTTCAAATGTTGGAGGGAAATTTGGTCCACAACTCGACTCAAATGGTGCACACTGAAAACCAGAAACAACAAGTCATTTTATAAAAGCTTTTGTAAAAATGTTTATCTGGTACTTCCCTGACTGTGAATCAACATGCAGCAGAAACAGTATTCAGGATCATTCTGTTGAACCAAGTGACTTGACTCACCTCCGGCTGTATATGGAAGCCCTCAGGTTCACAGTGGACACTGTAACTTTGACCAAAGATCAGATGACACTTGGAGGAGATCCTGATCTCAACACCTTCTTGTTGGACGGCAACCTTCAGTAACGGAACATTTCATTAGTTTAGCTCCTGTTGACACATGTTGACTGACTGCTTTGACTACAAAGAGAACAAACAATCTATTTCTATAGAATATTAAAAGGTTAAAGTAAAAAGATTCTTTATGAAATCTTCATCCTCATCATTTGAATGTGCACTTAATTCTAAGCACAAAAAAAAGGTTCAATAAGACTAACAAAATTATGTCATCTTTGTGGAAACAGCTGTTACTAAAACCATCAGTTCAGACTGATGGTGAGAACATATGGCAGACAGCTTTACCTCCTGCAAAGGGATGTTTTCCTGCAGCAGTAATACGTCGAGTATTCGATCCTCTTCATATGGAGGTCGGAGGAACAGCAGAGCTTGGCCCTTTATTGGCAGTGAGATGTTCAGAAACCTTTTGACGATATCCCAGATCAGGCCAAAGACAGAGAGGTGAGGGACCTTCACAACCACATGAGTGTCTGTTATCTCCAGCGGCTCCAAGATGCTCATCCCATCATCAGTGATGTGGACGACAGACAGCAGGCCATCAAAGAGCAATGCTGTGAAAGCAAAACAGGTTCATATTTACCCAATTCACTTTGAATCACTGGAGTTTACTGGTAAAATACATTTGTACATTTGTGTAATTTTATAACATGCCATCCGTGTATTTACCTTCCTTTGTTTCACAGTGTGGGAGGTGGAGCTGAAAGACAGCAGAGTCCTCAGAACTCTTGATATCAAACGGCAGCCCTGCAGCCTGCTTGCCAGCTGATTGGAGGAGGCTCTGATCCCATTGGACAGTCCTGTACAGCAGCTCCGCCTCCTGAGCCATGACAAACACCAGTCCAGTCAAATCACACTGGAACACACCTGGACCAGGACACATGAACCTGTAGGACACAGAAGGGATGAATTCATATAACAAGCATCAATAGTTGGTCACATGATCTGCTTTAACTGACAGCTGTTCATGAGCAGTGCAGGGAAACAGATTGAGGTGTACAGCATGATAACACCCAGGGGACCAATACAACAACCCAAAACTTATTCAGACCTGGAATTTGTTTCATTTATTATGATTCATGGAATATTTTTATGAAAATTTTGCGTTGGCCCAAAAATATGTCCTCCTCTGGTTTTTTTCTTCTTCATGACAGAGCACCAGCAGAGTCTATTGACTGTTGTTTTATTGTGTTCATGAGGGTTCTGTTCAATTTGAAACTGGCCCTGCCCATGTTCAGCCAGTGGCCGAATGGCCCACTCCTACAGCAAGAAAGCAACTTCAAAGTTTTATTGGGTTTGACAATTTTTACAGCAGGTTTATCTGTGACTATAGTGGAGTTGCTACACCGTCAGCTAAGTTAACATCTGCCAGAAACTTTCCTCCCTTATCCTGCAGCAGAGGGGCACAACTTGTCTTACATTCGCTCTGCACGCAGGTTCAACTCGTGCCAATTTATGTGGGCCCTGTTCTTCAATCAACTATACATTCACCTACTGGCCAGGCTCCAGAAATGTCAAGCCAGAGATCCTGTTATGTCAGTTTGCTCCTCTGGTTGACGAGTCATCTGAGGAAACCATCCTGCCATCTTCCTGTTTAGTGGGAGCAACAAGATGGGACATTACAATGGTGGTCCAGGAGGCCTAAGAGGATCATCCGGCTCCCGAGGGTGGTCCACCGAACAGATTTTGGTGCCTCTGCCTGATAGATCTCTCGTGCTCCAGTGGGGCCAAGCTTCCAAGACAGCATGCTATCCAGGTTTTCATCTGACCCTGGCTCTCCTCCAACAACACTTACACTAAGGACTACGTCTCCACCTGCTCCCGCAGTAAGGCACCTCACCGTGCCCTGCTGGTCTTCTTCACCCTCTTCCCATTTCTCACCTGCATCGACCACTCTATGTATGCTGGCTTAGCTCCTTGGTTCCTCTGTCAGCTTGTCATAGTTGTAATGCTGTTTCAGATCAAGTCACCTTAACCCCAAATCACTGGTAATGTTCAGGCCAACACCTTGTTTAGTAGCTCGCTGTGTGGGAGTGAATGAGAGGGGAAATATATGAGGCTATATGAATGCAGCCATGGTGTCCATGATTCCACCTGTTCACTCTCTGGTGTTGAGCTGGGTGTAAAGCCTTTAGCCTCCATGTCTGACCTGTGAGTCTGTTTGTCCACGTCTGTACTGTTTGTTGACGAGCTCTCCACAGACAACAGACTCTTGTTGAGAATCACAACTTGATGAACCATGAAAGAAGTGTGAGTAGTATTTTGTTATTTTATTGGATTACCTGTATGAAGCTCCAGATGTGAGTTCAGGTGAGAAGGATAATGGAGCCTGGAGTTAAGAAAGACCCAAATATAGTTGTTTTAATAGAGATTGGGTCAATTCAAGTTCAATGAACACAAATCACGATCCTGCCTCATTTGCTTGGCACAAAAGAATCACATTTTAAAGAACTATACTTCACATTGTAAAACTGATCCTCTCTCACCTTTATGTCATCCTCAGGCAGGTTTGTTTTCACATCCAGTTTGTCATCAGAGTCATCTGATGGAGAGAACAAGTGAAAGAGAAGGACAATCATGAAAACTGGAATGAGCTGAGAGAAATTTTAACTGACAAAATTCAAGAATATTTTCCACAACAAAAAGTATTATATGACATACAGTCATGGGAAAAAAATCATTAGACTTATTATTCATTTTAATGCCTGGTACAACTAAAGGTTCATTTGTTTGGACAAATATAATGATAACAAAATAGCTGATAAAGAGTTTTATTTAGGAGCTGATATCTAGACATTTCCATGGTTTTCTTGATAATAACCAAAGTCATTATCAAGAAAACCATGGGAAATGTCTAGATATCAGCTCTTAAATTAAACTCTTGTTGTTGTTATCATTATATTTGTCCAAACAAATGTACCTTTAGGTGTACCAGGCATTAAAATGAATAATAAATGAGAGAAAACAAGGTTGGTCTAATAATTTTTTTTCCATGACTGTATATCATTATATTTTTGTAAAGGACTTGCAATTTTAAGAACAGATTTTAATGTACAGCAGCTTGATGAATGTGGGACACTACTCACTTTGTTTTGGTTTCTCAGCTCTGATCATTCTGTCATTGATCCTGTAGAGATGAACACAATCCCAAAAGTAATGGATCAAGTTTAGTGAATTGTTCGTTCTTTGAGTCAGCCAGCTTCAGAGTCCTGAGACAAGCCGACTGATCTCACACTTAACATCACATTAATGTTCTGAGCCTGCATTAGAAGAATTAACTCATCATTAGTCTGGATCCAAAACATCACAGGAAAACAACTGTAAAATTACATGTCTGTTGAAAGTTGCAGCTGACTGAACTGTTGCTTGGCTTTGCATCATCAGCTTGCATTTTATAGTTTGTGGAAGAAGAAAGAAAAGAAACAGAAGATAAATAAAAAAAGAAACTACACTCTAGGGCTGGGTAGTGTTAAGAACCTTTCAATTCGATTTTGATTCTTTAGGTCACAATTCGATTTGATATCGATTCGATTCAATATTGATTTAAATGCTTCGATATCGATTCAATAATAAGTAGAATTACACAAACAATTAATCAGAGTACCTGTTGATCATTTTAAAATCATTATTTATTTTCATGCCCATATGAACAGCCATGGTATAATTCATAACATTGTTGAGCAATAACACATCTGAAAATAAAGCATTAGCACAATAATATCTACTGAAAACAGACTACACAAGTAAAAAAAAACAAAAAAATTACAGTATTGTATTAACATTCAAGTAAAGTGCATGTAAACATTTAAATTTTTAACATGTAAATATTTATTTTCTCTTGGCAATTGTGATATAACTCACATAACATTTTTGAGCAATAAAACAACTAAAAATAAAGCATTAGCACAAGAAGATTAGAAGAGCAGGATCTTTTTTCTCCCCTGAAAACAGCCTGGTTACTGATTGGATAGATCGCTAAGCGGGATGTGACGTAGTACTCTAAACGACAACAACACACGCCATTTGTATAAGCCGGCAAAGCAGTGTTCCCAACTTAGCGACTTTGTTGCTAAATTTAGCGAGTATTTTTCAAGAAAGCGACTGGAGATAAATCCAGCGACTCCTTCTTACTCTTCCTAACGAGCCGCTAATGTACCGGAGGCCGGCTTGTTTAGAAGAACCGCCGTTAGCGGCAGTTAGCTACAGTTAGCTCTGTAGCAGTACAGTGTGTATATGCTGCTGCTACAGGAGTTGTTCACTTAGCGATCTCTGTTTGTTTACAACAAGCACCGGACACTCTGTGCACAGTTAGCAATGTCGTTAATTCACAATCACTATGTTTATGATCTCCGGAGACTCTGTTTATAATTAGTCATGCTGCTTTCAGCTGCTGACATTGTGCACAGTTAGACTACAAAAGTTCACAGCGCCCCCACTGGCCAGGAGGTTGAATCGATTCAGAGGATTTAATGAATAGATATTGAATTGGGAAAAAATATATTGCAATTCATTGATGAATCGATATTTTTACCCACCCCTACTACACTCCATGAGTAAAATCACTGATTTGTTTCACTAGAAGGTGGAAGTAGAGGAAAACCTCAATGTGAGTTACATATTACAGTTTATTACAACACTGTTGAACCAGTAAAAACTGATTCAGTCCTCTTACTGACTCGAGACTCTCCAGTCTGCTGTGTGGACTCAGCTCCAGCTCTCTCAGATGGGAGGGGTTGGACTTCAAAGCTGAGGCCAGAGAAACACAGTTGATCTCTGACAAACTGCAGCCCCATAATCTGAATAAAGAAGTGATGGAGATAAAAATCTGTTTATCATCCAATCAGATCTGTTCAGGTTTTAAATGTGCAACTCAACATTATTATGTTCTAATCAAAAAGCTTTTCCCTAAAAGTAGTAGAATAACTTTGTCTTTCTGTTACTGTGGATCATCATAATATCAGCTTTAGATTGTATTATTTATGAAAAAACTTTAAAATCTACGGAAGCAAAATATTTATTTTGCTGCTCCAGCAAAGGAACTTCATCGCTTTAAAACAAACATGAGTTCAGAGGATCTTTTGTATACAGATGTGACCATTTATTCAACATTACAAAAATGCATTACCTTCACAACTCTCTCTCTCTGAGCAACACGGAGAGACTAATGCACGCTTTTATAACGAGCAGGCTAAACGACTGTAATGCTCTCCTTTCTGCTTTACACAAGAAAACAATGAATCAGCTGCAGCTCATTCAGAACTCTGCAGCACGACTTCTGACAGAGACCAGAAGGAGAGCACACATTACACCTGTCTTAAACTCTTTACACTGGCTGCCTGTTAGTTTTCCTATTGATTTTAAAAATCCTTTTATTAGTTTATAAAGCACTATGTGGCCTTGCACCAAATTGGACAATTTTATGGTTTATACTTGTTTTATTTATTAGCTTTGTCTGCTTTACCAATATTTTATTGTTTATATTAAATAATAATGATTATTATTTAAATTAAATGTTTATTTTAATTCTAATTCTTGTATTCATATATATATATATATATATATATATATATATATATATAATCTTTTATCTACTCATATTTTATGACTCAGTGTGCATTAGTCTCCATGTCCTTTTATTAAATATTCTAAGTTGTTGTTTTTTCAATCTGAACAGCACTTTGAATTACACTGGATTTGTTTGAAAGGTGCTATATAAATAATTGATTGACATTTACTTTAAGAAGATATTTCTTTAGAAGAAGATAAAAAAAAAAACCTCAAACTAAAGGAAATGTATAACTCTATGAATGTAGGTTACATACGTACATAGATTAAGTTCAGTTGTTAATGAAACATATAAGATGTACAGCAGTAACAGAGAGTCAGTGAACTGACCTCAGAGTCTCCAGTCTGCAGTGTGGACTCTCCAGAAAATCACACAGCAGCTTCACTCCTGAATCCTGCAGCTTGTTGTTACTCAGGTCCAGCTCTCTCAGATGGGAGGGGTTGGACTTCAGAGCTGAGGCAACGACTTCACAGTGAGTCTGTGAGAGTCCACAGCCAGAAAGCCTGCCAGGACATATTGGAAAGAATGTAACTTTGAAAGAGGACAATTTATGTTCACTTCGTGCATTTGATGACAAAACAGTTTGACATCATGTCCTGTTGATGAACATTTGCTCTTTACGTCAGAGGTTCAGCTCATCTTACTGTATAATTCTCATCTCTCTCTCTCTCTCTCTCTCTCTCTCTCTCTCATACCTGCAAGCTTTTTTTGATTTCATCTGGCAGATGAAGGAGAGAGTAGTGGTCTGTCAGTGTGATCTGATCCCATGTCTGTCTGTCAGTTATCATGAGGCCATCTTCATTTGAAAGCCTTTTTTTTTTTTTTTTTTTTTTTTTTTTTTTTTTACAACTGAGCAAACAATCAGAGCTGGTAAAGATCCCTTTTTGCTAACATGCTGGTGTCACTAAGAACCATTATTAATAATAAATAGAATAAGTGTGTTTGTTACCTGAAAGCCATTAACACAACCAACTAGAAAATGTTCTTTTTTTTTGCTCTTACGGCATTTTAAACAGCTCAACAACATCTGTGACAAATTATAAGGATATTCAATATATATTATTATATATATAAGTTCATGACATCACTGTAAATATGAAGCATATCCGTATAAATTACAACCAACTAGAAAATGTTCATTCATTTATTCTATATTTTATTGTTTATATTAAATTAAATGTTTATTTTAATTATAACTCTTGTATACGTGTATTTTAATTATAACTCTTGTATACATGTATTCATATATATATATATATATATATATATATATATATATATATATATATATATATATACTACCTTTTATACTACCTTTTATAATTTTATTTTTGACTGTGCATTAGTCTCCATGTTTATTCCATCTTTTATGAAATATTCTAAGTTTTTGTTGTTGTTTTCAATCTGTACATCACTTTGAATTACACTGGATTTGTTTGAAAGGTGCTGTATCAATAAAATTTGATTGATTGATAGCAGTTGACATTTACTTGAAGATATTCTTGTAACAAGCTAAAAGAAAGAAGAAAACTCAAAATAAAGTAAATGTATAACTCGAAAGAATTTAGGTTACATATGTATTTAGATTACGTTCAATTGTTATCTAAACATATAGGGTCTACAGCAGTAACAGAGAGTCAGTGAACTGACCTCAGAGTCTTCAGTCTGCAGTGTGGACTCTCCAGAAAATCACACAGCAGCTTCACTCCTGAATCCTGCAGGTTGTTGTCACTCAGAAGCAGCTCTCTCAGATGGGAGGGGTTGGACTTCAGAGCTGAGGCCAGAGAAGCACAGCTGATCTCTGACAAACTGCAGCCCCTCAATCTGAATAAAAAGTAAATGATGTAGATAAAAATCAATTTATTATCCAATCAGATCTGTTCAGGTTTTAAATGTGCAACTCAACATTATTATGTTCTAATCAAAGAGCTTTTCCCTAAAATGAGCAGTTACTTTCATTCTGTTATTGTGGATGATCAGATCTCCATCATTAATATCCCCTCACACACTCTTCAGCCTCATCAGTACTAATATCATCTTCACTGACTGATGAACCACATTCTGAGTCTGAAAAATAGTCCTGTCAAACATTTACTTTTTTTTTATATTCAGCCATCTGAAAAGAGAAAAAAATCAAGAAAATGTATGAACCAAAAATGTGTAACCTCAGTCAAAGATTTAAGTTTAAAATACAAACACACGAAAAACTACACAGCTGCTGTCAGTGAACTGACCTCAGATTCTCCAGTTTACAGTTTGGACGCTGAAGTACATCACACAGCTGCTTCACTTCTGAATCCTCCAGGTTGTTTCCACTCAGGTCCAGCTCTCTCAGATGAGAGGGGTTGGACTTCAGAGCTGAGGCCACGACTTCTCTCTGAGTCTTTGAGAGTCCACAGCCAGAAAGCCTGTCAGGACATATTGGAAAGAATGTAACTATGAAATTGGACAATTCATGCTTTGATGAGAAAACAGTTTGACATGTCCTGTTGATGAACATTTGCTCTTTAAGTCAGAGGTTCAGCTCATCTTATCTCACTGTATAATTCTAATCTCTCTCTCTCTCATACCTGCAGACCTGTAAACTTTGTTTTGATTTCATCTGGCAGATGAAGGAGAAAGTAGTGTTCTGTCAGTGTGATCTGATCCCATGTCTGTCTGTCAGTTATCATGAGGCTATCTTCATTAGAAAGCCATTTTTAATACTGAGCAAACAATCAGAGCTGGGAAAGATCCCTTTTTGCTAACATGCTGATGTCCCTCAGAACAATTATTAATAATAAATAGAACTAGAAAATTTCCTCTGGGGAAATTTTGAAAGGGCCACGGGGGCTACTGTCGGTGTGTGTACACTATGATGAGATTCTTCATAGATTTCAAACTATGCCCTTTAACCTCAAAATGTATGTGTGTGTGTGTGTAATTAAAATCACATAAAGTTACCTGTGTGTGTGTGTGTGTGTGTGTGTGTGTGTGTGTGTGCGTGTGCGTGCGTGCTTGTCTTTGAAGCATGTGTATGCATGTGAGAGGAGTGTGCGTGCTTATGCGTATGTGTGTGTGTGTGTATCTGTAACTGTAATCACATCAAAGATCAAAGGCAATCAGATCAAAGCAGTCAACAGAATTAACTGACACCTGCTAATGTCCCGGAACATTGACAGGTTGGAATTTCTGGCTTCGAACAGAAAGCATTTTTGGCAAAACCATAATACCTATCATTGATCCGACTTTGCGTCCTGAGTTCTTCCTGAACGTCTACATATGGGGTTTTTTCAGAAAAAATAAAAAAATAGCTTTGTTAGAGCGATCTAAAAAAACTGTTCCATCTCCCTTTTGCCGAAATCTCCCTGCATTTTTAACATGGGGGCCAATGAGGCTGTTGGTGCGTGTTGGTGGCGCATCTGTGCGTCCTACGCCCAAACTATAACTCTGACAGCTTTACCAGAGGATTGTGAGGGAGAAGACAAATTTTCCTACGTTTCTATGTATAAATTATTTCTGTAGAGTGGAATTTGCGGCCTGGAGCGCAGTTTTCAAATGTATTTTTTGAAAGTTTTACCTCTCCCTCTACACTCAGCAATGACATCACACACTCTGACACGAACATTCCATGCAATATACACCCATTATAATCTCAGAATTTCTCAAAAAATGATCATGGTCATTGAACAGGGATTGATAAAAAACTATATGACCTTTCGAAACGTGGATTAATACACCGATACACAAGACTTGTGTCTACTGTTTAAAGTTTAAATGGAGTCTCTAGGTGAAAATATGCCGGAGAAGTAGACGTTTAAAAATCTCCAATTATTGTTCTTTTTCGCTCATTTTTTTTCCAGCCGTCCCATTCATTTCAATGCAAAATTTTGGGCAGTTTTTCGCGACTTACGCCCCGAGCCCCGAGCCCCTCGGTGCGATTGCCCTGAGGCCCTAATTAGTGTGTTTGTTACCTGAAAGCCATAAAAACAACCAACTAGAAAATGTTCATTTTTGCTCTTATAGCATTTTAAACAGCTCAACAACATCTGTGACAAATTATAAGGATATTGTCAAGTGAGTTGAGATCTCTGCTTGCCTAAATACCAACAAAAGATGGTATGAGACTGTGAAAACACGAGGCTTTGGTTTAGCACTTTCCTAACATGATGTAGTACACAAATGCACTATGAAACTTGTTGATTCTGAGATGTTATGTGATGATCAAAATACATAAATGACTGTAATGACCAAAGTCAGTAATGATTTTTATTATGTGTAATGATATATTACCAAGTTGATGGGATTGAGTGATTTAACTGTTGAGTTAAACTACAATAATGATCAGTGGAAGAGTACGTGCGGTACGTGCGGTACGTGTGGTAACTGAAGTGATCATTTTTATTAAATGTGATGACTATGATATTAATTCTGATGACTGTGTTGAACAGAAGGGACAGTTAGAGCGAAGTCAGTTCAAAAGAGCAAGAAAGCAAAAAAGGGGAATTGAAAGGAGAGCAGAGTTGAGCCGAGACATGTTGTATCTTGGTGTACGTGCAAAACTGAACGAAGTCGTGAAGTTGGGAGGAACGGAGTAAAGGAAATCTGGCCAGCAACAGAAGAATCAGAGTTAGAAAGAGAATTAAACCAATGAGATGACTAGTGAGGAGTGGCAGTAAGAAAGTTCGAGAACTAAGGAGTGGCAAGAGTATAAAAGTTGCAGCGCAAGGAAAGATCGATGTTATCCTTCGTGAGGAGCTGCAAGACTCTTCAACTCTCTCTGGATCTAAGGACTATCACATCGGTGGTAGGACTTGGATTTTTGCAACTAAAGAAGAAGACGGTTTTTAGGACGTTTCCATCAAGAAAGAAGATTTCCAATTTTCACGAGTGAGGACGAGAGATGAGTTTTGAAGGGTAACCATTTTCCAACACTTGTCAAGATGGATTGATGGATTTTTCTTTCTTTGTTCTTGTTGTTTTTGGATTGCGGTTTCGGTCAAGGACCTTTCTGACTTTCGACAAAGTGGATTGCCTCGGTTGAAGACAGTGCGTTTCAAGTTGCTCGGCCGGGCAACTTTTCCCGTCTTCCTCTCTAAATTGGATGGATCTCAATTCCCAGCTACAGCTTCAATTAACATAGGAAAGTCAGGTTTAGGGTAAGACAAATCAAACAATAATCATTTTATTATTATAAACTTTTGAATTTGATCTGTAATCAACTTTATAAATATTATATGCTGTATGCTTGCACCTTGCTATATTATCAATAAATCCTCAATTGCATTTAAAGTGAAGTAGTGGACATTAGATTTTTAAATCCTTTGTTATTACAAGGTTGTGTGTTTAAACAAGGTTCTAACAGGTTGCTCTAGCCAAACAAATTAAACTTGTCCTTGGAGCTTATTTTCCCAGCTACTAAAATTAACCTAGCAATTCAACAAGTGCACAGATCGTTTAGAGGAGAGCTGCCGTTAAACGGGCGCGGCCAGCGTGGTATCTGTGGTTTATGGGTTATCCCACAGGTGCTATTCCGGCTAAAGCAGGGCAGGTGCTCGGATTAGGCAGTTAGCGCTAGGCGAGTCTCTTCGCCACCAGCTTATAAAGTTCCTGTACCACTTATTGTGATAAAATCCATAGTGTATGGAACGTAACCCCTTAGTGGAGAGCTGGTCCAGAAGTCCCTATTTTCAGGGCATTCTTGGGGATCAAACAATATTCAATATATATTATTATATATATAAGTTCATGACAACACCAAAAGTATGAAGCATATCCGTATAAATTACAACCAACTAGAAAATGTTCATTTTTTGCTCTTAGAGCATTTTAAACAGAGTATGAGTATTAACTGAGTGCAAGTTGCACCGACGGCCCGTAGAACAGATGCATGTCTGATCTGCAGGCCTACGGACATGATGCAGATCTCAAGTTGAGAGTAGCGTGGAGATTTCTAATCCTGAGGGTCCTAAGATGCTACGTGCAACAATTTATGCAGATGGAACAGACGGCCAAAGATGAGTTTGATGAAAGTACCCTTCATATATTTTTCAATTTTGTGTAAAGGCGCCCCCTAGTGTCCAGTATGCACCAAATCTTGTGAGGGCCTCAGTAGTTTGCTGTGGCTCAGATTACATGTTAATCACACAGAACCATGTGAAGATATGACATCACTTAATGAATCAGCTGCAGCTCATTCAGAACTCTGCAGCACGACTTCTGACTGACACCAGAAGGAGAACACACATTACACCTTTCTTTAAGTCTTTACACTGGCTGCCTGTTAGTTTTCCTATTGATTTTTAAATCCTTTTATTCGTTTATAAAGCACTACATGGCCTTGCACCACGTTACATCTCAGAGATGCTTGTGGCCCCTCAGATCCTCCGACTCTTCTCTTTTAGCTGTTCCACAGAGCAGAACTAAAACATTTGGTGATTCAGCCTTCAGCCACTCTGCTCCAAAACACTGGAACAACCTGCTGGAGGATCTGAGGAGCGCAACATATATTGATAATTTTAAACATAAACTAAAAACCTTTTAATCTTATTAATCTGGATTTTGATGTAGTGTCTTATTATTAGCAGCTTATGTTTTATCACAATTTTATGGTTTTTACTTGTTTTATCCATAAGTTTTTATCTGTTTTACCTATATTTTATTGCTTCTATTAAATGTTTATTTTAATCATAACTCTTGCATACATCTATTCATATATATACACATATATATATATATATATATATGTATATATATATATATATATATATATATATGTATATATTATCTTTTATAATTTTATTTACTCATATCTCATGACTCAGTGTGCATTAGTCTCCATGTCCTTTTATTAAATATTTTAAATTGTTGTTTTTTCAATCTGTACAGCGCTTTGAATTACACTGGATTTGTTTTAAAGGTGCTATATAAATAGAAAATTGGATTGATTGTTAGCAGTTGAAATTTATTTTAAGAAGATATTTTTTTAGAAAAAGCTAAAAAAAAAAAAGAAGAAAACTGAAACTAAAGTAAGTGTATAACTCTTTGAATGTAGGTTACATACATAGATTAAGTTCAGTTGTTAATGAAACATATAAGATGTACAGCAGTAACAGAGAGTCAGTGAACTGACCTCAGAGTCTCCAGTCTGCAGTGTGGACTCTCCAGAAAATCATACAGCAGCTTCACTCCTGAATCCTGCAGCTCGTTGTCACTCAGGTCCAGCTCTCTCAGATGGGAGGGGTTGGACTTCAGAGCCGAGCCCAGAGAAGCACAGCTGATCTCTGACAAACTGCAGCCAAACATTTTGAATAAAGAATAAATTATGTAGATAAAAATCAATTTATTATCCATTCTGATCTGTTCAGGTTTTAAATGTGCAGTTCAACATTATTATGTTCTTTTCCCTAAAATGAGCAAATATCATCTTCACAGACTGATGAATCACATTCTGAGTCTGAAAAACAGTCCTGTCAAACATTCACTTTTTTTTTATATTCAGCCATCTGAAAAGAGAAAAAAAATCTATGAACCAAAAGTGTATAACCTCAGTCAAAGATTTGAATTTAAAATACAAACACAAAACACAGCTGCAGTCAGTGAACTGACCTCAGAGTCTCCAGTTTACAGTTTGGACTCTGAAGTCCTTCACACAGCTGCTTCACTCCTGAATCCTCCAGGTTGTTGCTACTCAGGTCCAGTTCTCTCAGATGGGAGAGGCTGGACTTTAGAGCTGAGGCCACAACTTCATAGTGAGCCTTTGAGAATCCACAGCCAGAAAGCCTGTCAGGACACATATATTGGATAGAATGTAACTATGAAAGAGGACAATTTATGTTCACTTAATGCTTTGATGAGAAAACAGTTTGACATGCCCTGTTGATGAACATTTGCTCTTTACATCAGAGGTTCAGCTCATCTTATCTCATTGTATAATTCTCATCTCTCTCTCTCTCATACCCGCAGACCTGTAAGCTTTGTTTTGATTTCATCTTGCAGATGAAGGAGAGAGTAGTGGTCTGTCAGTGTGATCTGATCCCATATCTGTCTGTCAGTTATCATGAGGCCCTCTTCTTTAGAAAGCCATTTTTACAACTGAGCAAACAATCAGAGCTGGGAAGGATCCCTTTTTGCTAACATGCTGGTGTCCCTAAGAACAATTATTATAAATAAATAGAATAAGTGTGTTTGTTACCTGAAAGCCATAAAGACAACCAACTAAAAATGTTTCATTTTTTGTATTTTCAGTTGTTTTGGTTTCCTGTTTTGTCTTCTACTCTGTTCGTGCTTCTCATGATTAAAAGACAGGTCCTATAATATTTATATTCTAAATGTATAATTTAAAAAAATGTTGAAAAGCACTGATGCCAAAACCACATCCATGCCATGCACTGGTTTTAAAGATTTAGTCCTTCTTTCAGTGTCCCATTACACAATGACACACACCTGCACACTCACAGTCCATTTGTGTGTGTTATATATTATTATTATTATGTTATATATGTTATATATAACAAGCATCAATAGTTGGTCACATGATCTGCTTTAACTAGCTGTTCATGAGAAGCGTAGGGAAACAGATTGAGGTGTACGGCATGATAACACCCAGGGGACCAACCCAACAATCCAAAACATTTTTTGTTTGTTTCATCTATTTTGATTTATGGAATATTTTAATGAAAATTTTGCGTTTGCCAAAAAATATGTCCTCCTCTTGTTTTTTTCTTCTTCACAATGGAGCACCAGCAGTGTCTATTGACTGTTGTTTTATTGTGTTTATTGTGTTTATGAGGATTCTGTATAAATTAAAACTGGCCCTGCCCACTTTCAGGCAGTGGCCGAATGGCCCAATCCTACAATGAGAAAGCAACCTCAGAGGTTTATTGGGTTTATCCAGGTTTTCATCTGACCCTGGCTCTCCTCCAACAACACTTACACTAAGGACTACGTCTCCACCTGCTCCACCTACGGCCGCAGTAAGGCACCTCACTGTGGCCTGCTGGTCTTCTTCAGCCCCTTCCCATTTCTCACCTGCATCGACCACTCTATGTATACTGGCTTAGCTACTTGGTTCCTCTGTCAGCTTGTCTTAGTTGTAATGCTGTTTTAGTTCAAGCCACCTAAACCCCAAATCACTGGAAATGTTCAGGCCAACACCTTGTTTAGTAGCTCGCTGCAATCAGTGTGGGAGTGAATGAGAGGGGAAATATATGAGGCTTTATGAATGCAGCCATGGTGTCCATGATTCCACCTGTTCACTCTCTGGTGTTGAGCTGGGTACAAAGCCTTTAGCCTCCATGTCTGACCTGTGAGTCTGTTTGTCCACGTCTGTACTGTTTGTTGACGAGCTCTCCACAGACAACAGACTCTTGTTGAGAATCACAACTTGATGAACCATGAAAGAAGTGTGAATAGTATTTTGTTATTTTATAGGATTACCTGTATGAAGCTCCTGATGTGAGTTCAGGTGAGAAGGATGATGGAGCCTGGAGCAAAGAAAGACAAGAAATTAGGTTAAATTAAAGTTCAATGAACACAAGTGACAATTCCTCTGCCTCGTTTGCTTGGCACAAAATAATCACATTTTATATAAATATACTTCACATTGTAAAACTGATCCTCTCTCACCTTTATGTCGTCCTCAGGCAGGTTTGTTTTCACATCCAGTTTGTCATCAGAGTCATCTGATGGAGAGAAGAAGTGAAAGAAGAACAATAATGAGAACTTAAATGAGCTGAGAAATTTTAGCAGACACAATTGTAGAATATTTCCCACAACAAAAAAAAAGTGGAATATGACTTATCATTATATTAGTGTATAAGGACATGTTCATGTTTAAATCAGATTTTAATGTGCAGTAGCTTGATGAATGTGGGACAATACTCACTTTGTTTTGGTTTCTCAGCTCTGATCAACCTGTCATTGATCCTGTAGATAAACACAATCCCAAAAGTTATGGACCAAGTGCCGACTGATCTTACACTTTACATAACATTAACACATTAATACTCGTCATTAGTCTGAATCCAGAACATCACAGGAAAACAACTGTAAAATCACATGTTTGTTAAAAGTTGCAGCTGACTGAACTGTTGCTTGGCTTTGCATCGTAAGTTTGTATTTTATACTTTGTGGAAGAACAAAGAAAAGAAACAGAAGATAAAGAAAAAAAGAAACTACACTCCATGAGTAAAATCACTGATTGTTTCACTAGAAGGTGGAAGTAGAGGAAAACCTCAATGTGAGGTACACATTAACCTCCATGAGTTGATTACAACACTGTTGAACCAGCATGAACTGATTCAGTCCTCTTACTGACCACAGAGTCTCCAGTCTGCAGTTCAGATTCTTCACATGATCAGAGAGCAGCTTCACTCCTGAAGCACAGCTGATCTCTGACAAACTGCATGAACTTAATCTGAATAAAGAATAATTGATGGAGATAATAATCAATTTATGATCCAATCAGATCTGTTCAGGTTTTCAATGTGCAGCTCAACATTATTATGTTCTAATAAAAGAGCTTTTCCTTAAAAGTTGTAGAATAACATTGTCTTTCTGTTAATGTGGATCATCATAAGATCAGATTTTGATTTTATTATTTATGGAAAGACATTAAAATCTATGTAAACAAAATAATTATATTTCTGCTCCAGCAAAGGAACTTCATTGCTTTAACACAAATATGAGTTCAGAGGATCTTTTGTATACAGATGTGACCATTTACTCAACATTACAAAAATACATTTACCTTCACAACTCTCTCTCTGAGCAACACGGAGACACTAATGCACAATTTTATAACTAGCAGGCTAAACTACTGTAACGCTCTCCTTTCTGCTCTACACAAGAAAACAATGAATCAGCTGCAGCTCATTCAGAACTCTGCAGCACGACTTCTGACTGAGACCAGAAGAAGAGCAAACATTACGCCTGTCTTAAAGTCTTTACACTGGCTGCCTGTTAGTTTTTGTATTCATTCTAAAATAATTGTATTAGTTTATAAAGCACTACATGGCCTTGCATCACATTACATCTCAGAGATGCTTGTGGCCCCTCAGATACTCCGACTCTTCTCTTTTAGCTGTTCCACAGAGAAGAACTAAAACATTTGGTAATTCAGCCTTCAGCCACTCTGCTCCAAGACGCTGGAACAACCTGCTGGAGGACCTGAGGGGCGCTAAAAATATTGATACTTTTAAACGAAAACTAAAAGCCTTTTAATCTTTTTAATCTGACTTTTATGTTATTTCTTATTATTAGCAGCTTATTATGTTTTATCACAATTTTATGGTTTTTATTTGTTTTATCTATTAGCTTTTATCTGTTTTACCTATATATTTTATAAATGTTTATTTCAATTATAACTCTTATACATGTATTCATATATTTATATATATATATTACCTTTTATAATTGTATTTATTCATATTTCATGACTCAGCATGAACTTTTTATTAAATATTCTAAGTTGTTGTTGTTGTTGTTGTTGTTGTTGTTCAATCTGTACAGCACTTTGAACTACACTGGATTTGTCTGAAAGGTGCTATATGAATAAAATGTGATTGATTGATGGCAGTTGACATTTACTTTAAGATATTTTTTTAGAACAAGCTAAAAAGAAAGAAAGAAAAAAACTCAAACTAAAGTAAATGTATAACTCTATGAATGTAGGTTACATATGTACATAGATTAAGTTCAGTTGTTAATGAAACATATAAGATGTACAGCAGTAATAGAGAGTCAGAGAACTGACCCCAGAGTCTCCAGTCTGCAGTGTGGACTCTCCAGAAAATCACACAGCAGCTTCACTCCTGAATCCTGCAGCTTGTTGTTACACAGGTCCAGCTCTCTCAGATGGGAGGGGTTGGACTTCAGAGCTGAGGCCAGAGAAGCACAACTGATCTCTGACAAACTGCAGTGCCTCAATCTGAATAAAGAATAAATGATGTAAATAAAAATAAATGTATTATCCAATCAGAACTGTTCAGGTTTTAAATGTGCAGCTCAACATTATTATGTTCTAATCAAAGAGCTTTTCCCTAAAATGAGCAGAGTGACTTTCATTCTGTTATTGTGGATCATCAGATCTTCATCATTCATATCGCCTCACACACTCTTCAGCCTCATCAGTACTAATATCATCTTCACTGACTGATGAACCACATTCTGAGTCTGGAAAAAAGTCCTGTCAAACATTTACTTTTTTTAATATTCAGCTATTTGAAAAGAAAAAAATATATATCAACCAAAAATATGTAACCTCATTCAAGGATTTTAATTTTAAATACAAACACACACAAAAAACTACACAGCTGCAGTCAGTGAACTGACCTCAGAGTCTCCAGTTTACAGTTTGGACTCTTAAGTCTTTCACACAGCTGCTTCACTCCTGAATCCTGCAGGTTGTTGTTACTCAGGTCCAGCTTTCTCAGTTGGGAGGGGTTGGACTTCAGAGCATAGGCCACGACTTCACAGTGATTTTTTGAAAGTCCACAGCAAGAAAGCCTGTCAGGACATATTGGAAAGAATTTAACTATGAAAGAGGACAATTTATGTTCACTTCAGTTATTTGATGACAAAATAGTTTGACATGTCCTGTTGATGAACATTTGCTTGCCACATCAGAAGGAAGAGATGTAGTAGAGATGAGAATAATTCTCATCTCTCTCTCTATCTCTATCTCTCTCTCTCTCTCTCTCTCTCTCATACCCTGTCCAGTAAGCTTTGTTTTGATTTCATCTTGCAGATGAAGGAGAGAGTAGTGGTCTGTCAGTGTGATCTGATCCCATGTCTGTCTGTCAGTTATCATGAGGCCATCTTCATTAGAAAGCCATTTTTACAACTGAGCAAACAATCAGAGTTGGGAAAGATCTCAAGTTGAGAGCAGCGTGGAGATTTTTAACCATGGGAGTCCTGAGATGCTAAGTGCAACAATTTATGCAGATTGAACGGACAACCCAAGACGAGTTTGATAAAAGTACGCTTCATATATTTTTTTTAACTTTGTGGAAAGGCGCCCCCTAGTGTCCACTATGCACCAAATCTTGTGAGGGCCTCAGGCGTTTGCTGTGGCTCAGGTTACATGTTAATCACACAGAACCATGTGAAGATATGACATCACTTCCCTTGAATGAGTTCATGTTTTACATTTATCCCTTTTAAATTTAAATTATTTTAGTGAACTTGTGATCGTGAGGATACATGGATGACAGAAGCAAAGTTTCTTGCAGGTATCATTTCCAGCTCTTACAAAATAATTTTATTATGTTTAATATTTTGGAATAAAAAGCACCATCAAATGTCCAGCTGGCGCTACATTTTGGCCCTCGTGGGGCAAAGGAAACTACTGGACCATGTTTCATGTTAAGAGGCTGAGTGCTGCCAAGACATGAGACACTTCCTGTCTCCATGTCCTTTTATTAAATATTCTATGTTGTTGTTGTTTTTGTTTTCAATGTGTACAGCACTTTGAACTACACTGGATTTGTTTGAAAGGTGCTATCTAAATAAAATTTGATTGATTAATAGCAGTTGATATTTACTTTTAGATTATTTATTTTTTTAGAACAAGCTAAACAAAAGTAAGCAGAAAACTCAAACTAAAGGAAATGTATAACTCTATGAATGTAGGTTACATATGTACATAGATTAAGTTCAGTAGTTATTTAAACATATAAGATGAACAACCGTAACAGAGAGTCAGTGAACTGACCTTAGAGCCTCCAGTCTGCAGTGTGGACTCTTCAGAAAATCACAGAGCTGCTTCACTCCTGAATCCTGCAGCTCGTTGTTACTCAGGTCCAGCTCTCTCAGATGGGAGGGGTTGGACTTCAGAGCTGAGGCCAGAGAAGCACAGCTGATCTCTGATAAACAGCAGCCTAACAATCTGAATAAAGAATATTTGATGGAGATAAAAATCTATTTATTATCCAATCAGACCCCCCTCACACACACTCTTCAGTCTCATCAGTACTAATATCACTGACTGATGAACCACATTCTGAGTCTGAAAAAAAGTCCTGTCAAACATTTACTTTTTTAAATATTCAGCCATCTGAAATGAGAAAAAAATGTATGAACCAAAATGTGTAACCTCATTCAAGGATTTGAATTTTAAATACAAACACACACAAAAACTACACAGCTGCAGTCAGTGAACTGACCTCAGAGTCTCCAGTTTACAGTTTGGACTCTTAAGTCCTTCACACAGCTGCTTCACTCTTGAATCCTCCAGGTTGTTGTAACTCAAGTCCAGCTCTCTCAGATGGGAGGGGTTGGACTTCAGAGCTGAGGCCACAGCTTCACAGTGAGTCTTTGAGAGTCTGCAGCGATAAAGCCTGTCAGGACACATATGTTGGAAAGAATGTAACTATGAAAGAGGACAATTTATGGTTACTTCATGCATTGGACGACAAAACAGTTTGACATGTCCTGTTGATGAACATTTGCTCTTTACATCAGAGGTCAGTGTTTCAAAGACCGACCGCCACAAAATGATTGTTTTTTTCCCCTCTCTAGCAGATTAAAAAACTAACGTCTGTAACGTTAGCCAACGCACAGAAAACACCACATTCACATCAATCAATAAATGTTTTACAATGAACCGGGCCGATCTCAGAGCTGGCAAGACTCTCCGGTAACGTTAAGGCATATGAATGGTTGCCGCAAATGCCGTTAACTGGAAGAGAGCAGTCAAAACGGCTGCTTCAAGCTAGCTACATCGAGGGTAGGTTCGCTTCCTGTTTTCAGTGCGTTGCTCATGACGGCTAGCTTGAGTAGCGCCAAATTCGTCCCAACAAAATTGTAAACAGCTGGTATTTAGACAAGTTAATGACACACTGGGGATCTAAACGGCTACTTTCTCGCCTTAAAATGTTTGAAATGTTAATAAAGTGATATATTTAAAGAATTTAGGACTTTATAGTCCTGATATTTGTCATAGACTACTATGCCCACAGTCAAATCAAAAAGATTAGACCACATTTGATTAGAACACAATAATTTCATTATGTTTATTATTTTGGAATAAAAAGCACTATCAAATGTCCAGCTGGCGCCACATTTTGGCCTTGTGGGGAAAAAGGGAACTACTGGACCATGTTTCATGTTCAGAGGCTGAGTGCTGCCAAGATATGAGACACTTCCTGTTGACTGCAACTTACAGGAAGGTGTTGCTCTATAAATTGCACATTTTTGAGATGATCAAATTTCTTTTGACAAATTTTGATTAAGAGGCTCAGAAAATTCTATGTGCAACATTTTGTTGCAGATTGAACTCACAGCTGAGGAGGAGCTGTGATGTCTTTGTTAGGTCCTGTCTTTTATTTTGTATTTTCAGTTATTTTAGTTTCCTGTTTTGTTTTATATTCTGTTGGTGCTTCTCAAATGATTACAAGTTAGGTCCTATAATATTTATGTTCTAAATGTATAGTTTATAAAAATGTTGAAAAGCACTGACGCCAAAACCACATCCATGTCATACACTGGTTTTGAAGATGTCGTGCTTCATTAAATGTCCCATTACACAATGACACACACCTGCACACTCACAGTCCATTCCATGTGTGTCATACAAATGACTGAAAGGAGACTTGCCTTGCTTCTGTAGGACCCAACTCACAACCTGTCCTATCAAGGAAGCCTCGTTAACTTTGGGAAAGAACTTCTGTCTTCCTTCGTGTCAGTTTGATTCCAGGAAGTGTTTCCGCCTTTTACATCATGTTTGTTGTTCCTTTGTTATGTTTTGGTTTTGGACCTAGATTATTGCCCCGCCATTTTATTTTGCATTTAAGGTTCTCGCTCTGTGTTGGTTCAGTCAGCCTTACAGGAGGTTCTGAAAGTAGGTTTCAGGGACACTTATTGGCAAATTAGTGTCAAATTTTGTACAGTGCCTCAGTGAAGCAAGACCAAGATTTGCAAAGCTTCCTCTGCAAGTGGGGCATTTATTTGATGATCAAAATTATTTTGAAACATTTGATCATGGAGGTCAACAGATTTAATGTGCAAAGTTTCATGCAGATTGGACTCACAGTCTTAGAGTTTCACATCTTTTACCGATATGTGAGATAGCCCCACCTAGTGGCCTATTGGGGTAAAATTCTACTCAAGTCCAAGTTCATTTTCTGAATGTCAAAATTATTTTTGATAACTTTTGGTTGTGGCGTTCCACACATTTTATGTGACAATTTAAAAAAAAACAGGTTTCACAAATTTTTCAATTTTAGAAAAAAAATGTACATTTGGCGTAGTAATGTACTAATCTATTCTGATTTATCAAGTTAATCACATCTGGACTTACCGAGCCTTTCTGCAGTTCCTCACAGCTGGAATCAGTCTACGTCGTCCCTGGTCTGATGTGTTGTACATCCAAATGTCCAACTCATCCAGAACCTCCTCTGACATCTGCAGCATGTAGGCCAGAGCTGAGCAGTGGATCTCAGAGAGTTTCTTCTTTGATCTGTTCTCTGACTTCAGGAACGCTTGGATCTCCTTTTGTACTGAGAGGTCCTTCATCTCCGTCAGACAGTGGAAGATGTTGATGCTTCTGTCAGGAGAGATCTCATCAGTAATCATCTTCTTCAGGTTATTGATGGCTCTCTGGATGATTCCTGGACTGTTGTCTGTCTGACCCAGCAGGCCTCCTAACAGTCTCTGGTTGGACTCCAGAGAGAGGCCGTGGAGGAAGCGGACAAACAGGTCCAGGTGGCCATTTTCACTTTCTAGGGATTTCTCCACGGCTCTCCTCAGGAAGACATCCAGGTATGGGCCTTTCACCAGGAATCTCCTTTTGGTCTTCTTGTTCAGGAGTGCAGTACCTTGGTCATCACTGCTATCATTGTCCCAGTCTGTTCCAAAGAAAGCCCTCAGTACCTCTTTGTTCCTGGTGGTGTAACAGTGGAACAGGTAGACTGCAGCCAGAAACTCCTGAACGCTCAGATGAACGAAGCAGTAGACTGTTTTCTGGAAGATCAAACTCTCTCTTTTGAAGATCTCTGTACAAACTCCTGAGTACACCGAGGCCTCTGTGACATCGAGACCACAGCGCTCCAGGTCTTCTTGGTAGAACATGATGTTTCCTTCCTGCAGCTGTTCAAACGCCAGCCTCCCCAGCTTCAGAAGAACTTCTCTGTCAGCCTCCATCAGCTCCTGTGGACTTGTCTCATGTCCCTTAGCATACTTCTGCTTCTTCTTCTTGGTCTGAACGAGCAGGAAGTGTGTATACAGGTCAGTCAGGGTCTTGGGCAGCTCTCCTCTCTGCTCTGTAGTCAACATGTGGTCCAGAACTGTAGCACTGATCCAGCAGAAGACTGGGATCAGACACATGATGTGGAGGCTCCTGGATGCCTGGATGTGTGAGATGATTCTGCTGGACCGCTTTTTATCTCTGACCCTCCTCCTGAAGTACTCCTCCTTCTGGGTGTCAGTGAAGCCTCGTACTTCTGTCACCCTGTCAACACACGCAGGAGGAATCTGATTGGCTGCTGCGGGTCTGGAAGTTATCCAGATGAGAGCCGAGGGACGCAGATTCCCCTCGATGAGGTTTGTCAGCAGCACGTTGACCGATGACTTCTGTGTGACATCAGACACAACCTCCTCGTTGTTGAAATCCAGTGAAAGTCTGCTTTCATCCAGGCCATCAAAGATGAACAGAAGTTTACAGACGGCGAGCTTCTCTGCTGTGACCTTCTGTAATGTTGGATGGAAAACATGGAGCAGCTCCAGAAGACTGTACTGCTCATCTCTGATCAAGTTCAGCTCCCTGAACGAAAGCAGAACCACCACACTGACATCTTGGTTCTCCAAACCCTCTGCCCAGTCCAGACTGAACTTCTGCACCAAGAAGGTTTTTCCAACGCCAGCGACGCCGTTCGTCAGAACCACTCTGATGTGTCCCTGTTGGTCAGGTAAGGCTTTAAAGATGTCCTGGCACTTGATTGGAGTGTCATGGAGGGCCTCCATCTTGGAAGCTGTCTCCAGCTGCCTCACCTCATGTTGGGTATTAACCTCTTCACTCTGTCCCTCTGTGATGTAGAGCTCAGTGTAGATCCTGTTGAGGAGGGTTCCACTTCCTGTTCCGTCACTTCCTTCAGTCACATGTTGACATCTCCTCATCAGACTGATCTTATGTTCATCTAAAACCTCCTGCAGACCACCAGCTGCTGAAAGAGAAGGTAAGTGTTTTAAACTTAATGATTTTTATAAAAATATTTTATGTTTACGCTGAACAAAATCATCAGACAGGTGTACAGTCTTACCTTGTACAGTGCTGGTCTCACTGGCTGACTGGAGTCCAGCTCTTGTTCTGGATCTTTCTCCACACTGGGGACAGGAGGAGTCTCCTGGTGAAGCAGACTGGTCCCAGTATGAGGTGATGCACCGTCTGCAGAACCAGTGTCCACAGCTGGTAGAGACTGGATCCTTCAGGACGTCCTGACACAAAGCACAGCAGGACGGCTGCTCCTCCTCACAACCATGACTCCTCTTCCTCTCTCTGTGGAGAAAAACACATTATTTATAACATTTACTGCGTTTATTTCCTGTGCTGTGCTGAGTTTAGTTAACACTATTGAGATTTATTACTGTACTACTGTATATCTTTACTGTTCTGTCCTGTGCTTATATAACTATAATGAACAGTGTAGAGTATGTATTATCAGATAACATTACAAACAGAATCATCTTCAGTTTACAGTAGAAACAGTCTCTTACTTTGTGTCTGAGGGTCCAGGTTCATTACTGAAGTCTGGAGGACGTCCTTTACTACGGTCACTCTTCATAGAGGGACAGCTGGAGACTGGAGACTTTGATCTGTCCTCTTCTTCTTCTAAATCACTCATTTTCAGGTCTGAGAGGTGAACCAGTAACACTGGAAACACACAGTAAAGTTTTAAAAAAGCAGAGTTTATATCACTTTCATCAAAATCATTTGTATTTTCTAGTTCTCATAATGATCAACTTTAACTGTTTTATACCCAACAAATAAGTCAGACTTCACACTGTGTCTGTTCTCCGTTTAGTCTCTGGTTGTGTCACACATTAAGTGGCTCAGAAACCAGGAAATGAAAAGAGTAAACAATCTCAAGCGACACCTTGGAGAATTTTTCTGACGTAAAGTATAACAGACTAAACAAATGAACAGGAAAAAATCAGCAGATTAATCAATAATTAGAGTAAACTCGACATGCAACTCTAGTAGGAACACTCACCCAGCCTCAGAGAAGTTTCCTCCTTCTGCTCCGAGTGTAAAATGGAGACTGGTGATGAAACTTCTTACTTTCACTTCTGTGTTTACATCCTGTTTGCTCCTCCTCCTGTCTGATCAGCAGCTCTCTTGTACAAGAATGTGTCGGGTGGAGTCAGCAAGTTACGACACGTTTAGGTAAAAGTTTGAACAATAAACCCTCACATACTGTTTGGGTCAAATTAGACATTTGACAGCAGTGAAAAAATACCCTAAATGTCATTCTTTTAGCCTGAAATTTGATGACTTTTCCACTGTTCCACGACAGTTGCCCAGAGACAGACACCTGCTGGTCTTTGAAGGGTCGGGGACAGGTGAAACTTAAAACAATAAAAGAGTTAAACAACATAGGAGCGACCATAAATGGTTCTCAAGGGGAACAGAAGTCATACAGAGGTCAGAGAGAGCCTCGACACAGACAGGAAATCTGCACCTGCAGTGTAACAAACTGATGAACAAGTAAACAGATTAGAATCCTTTTATTCTGACGTAACTGAGACTAAAACAGAGATCCAAAGAGGGGTTGGGCTCATTATTAAGGTATTAGTCACTGGAGCTGCCATTCCAGTGACTGAGGTTATACAGCAGCACTCACTGTGCAGGAGAGCCTCGATGTGATCTTCCAACATGAGGAGGCAGAGAGAGATTTGGAGGAAGATGTATCAGAGCAGGAAGACAACTGGAGGAAAATTCTGATTAAGTGTTAATTAATGTTGAATTATTATTGATAACTATATATGTTAGTAGTTATGAGGATTTCTTTATGATATAGCAGTGAGGACAGTGTTGTTGTAGTGGTTGTAATGGCTATAAATGTTATATAATAAAACCCAAGCCGTTCCAGGATGTTCTTGACATTTTTAATTTCACTAAAATATGTTTTAGTCATTATGGCTGTCATGTTGTCATGTCACAGGTGAAACAGGACATTCTATTTTGTGATAGTAGATGTTTTTCTCCTAAAACGAGTAGTGTAAAACTGAAAATAAGACATTATTTTATTGAACCCCATGGGGGAAATTCAGGTGCTACAGCAGAACAAGTACAGAGTAAAACAGATTAAAATAAAATAAATTCAATAGAATAATAAAATAACAATCCAAACTATAAGACAAACAACAAAAACACAACATCCACTAGAGGTATGCCAAAACTAGTAGTGCAAGCATATGAAAGTATTCATAATTAATAAATACACTATTCCCTGCTCTGGCATACCATATGTACAGTATGTGAGGGTTAAGAATATTATATTTTACTTTACATGATCATAGACTGTATAAGTAATATTTAGTTGTGTGCTGTCAAATTTTACGTTACCAAATATTTTACAGCCTGTGAGTGTTAATAACCAAATCATTTATTTCTGCCGGTGAGTTAATAAATGTGTAGTTTTCCACAGTATGTAGACATCTATCTGTGTGAATAAACAACACGTCGCCCGAGTACAAGCCGAATAAAACACAGAGTCATAACAACATTAATTAATTGTCTATACTCATCAATACCAGGTCACACATATTTTCCAGTGTCAACATGAAATATTTTTAACAAACTACAGCTGGCGGGACACACAGACTATATTTTACAAGCATTCCAATTACCTTGCAGTTTTTCTTGCCAAGAAGTTTGCAGCTTTAGGCAGCAAAAGAACCTTGGTCTTGAGTTGTATTATCCACGGACAGCTAAATATTGACGTGAAATACATTTGAAATGAAATGAGTGAAGTGAAAGCACTCTCCTTTTGAGGCCAATGACATCGTGTTTAAAAATGTGCTTGAAAACAGGCGCGCGTGTGCTGTGAACGTAGAACAGGACGGATAATAAGCAGCCTTGAGATGTCCCGCCCACCTGACAAAATGTGATCACACACTCAGACAGTTACTCTGTCAGCCAGTCACACTCCAAAAAGACATGACAGCCAAAAAAATAATCAATGTCCAGTTGAGACTTTAACAACAGCAACACATCTACCTGATACCATGCAGAGAAGCAGCAGCAGCAGCAGAACAATCCCTGGATCTCACTGAAGAAACCAGCGTCCAGCAGAAGAATCGACGAGTCACGGCACCAAAGTGACCTTCTCTGTACTGCTCCGGCTGCTGTTCCACACATTCACAGCCGTCAAGATGGACGGAGCATTTCGATGGGTTTATTCTGCAACAACATGGGACACACACGACCACAGCTGTTCAGAAGGGAATAAAGTCGGTCAGATGTCTGATCACACTCCAACCACAGCATAAGATTGTTTGCTACTGAGAGACTGTCTTATTAAAGTGATCATATGGGTATAGTTTGATTTGAAAAAGATTCAGGGTGTCCATGTACTCTCTTTACAACTTAAAACATGTATTACAAAAGCAAATGATATGTGGAAATTAATCCAAAATGAGGAGTAGATATTGAAGTTTTTCTTGCACCTCGAAGCACGAAGCACATCAGGACTGTACTTGATTTCTTGCCATGTTCGCTGCAGCAGAGCCTCATCAATGGTCACAATGGCATCAGTGATCTTCTGCTTTAGCTCAGTGATGTCCCATATCTTTGTTGAATACACAATATCTTTAACATAACCCCACAGAAAGAAGTCCAGGAGAGTGATATCTGGTGAAGGAGGTGGCCAGGGAATCAGCCCATCCCTTCCAACCCACAGGTCCATTTTTATAGGGGTTCATTTACCATGGAAAAAATTATTAGACCATCCTATTTCTTCAATTTCTTATTTATTTTAATGTCTGGTACAACCAAAGGTACATTTGTTTGGACAAATATAATGATATCAACAAAAATAGCTGATATCTAGACATTTTCCATGGTTTTATTAATAATAATCAAAATCATTATCAAGTAATTGGTATCAAATATCAATGAAATATTTTTTTCCATGACTGTATTTCATCAACAGGGTACCTGAAATACACAAATACAATGTGATTAAAAACTCTGATAACCACCGAGTACATACAACAAATATGATTAAGATATCCCATCAATTGCCTTTGTAATATATTTTTTTTTAATTGTAAAGAGGCTTTATGGACACCCTGTACATTTAAATAGAATATGAAATTAATTAACAATGTTATAAATTATAGAAATAAAATATTTCTTTGTGAAGTGAGTAAAAGTAAAAAAAAAAGTACACTGACAGTACTCAAAAAAGTATACACATTCTAAAGCTCCTTTTTGCATCTATAGGACCAAATGAAGGCTTTGCTGCTGTAGCAGACGGCTTTCTGCTCTCACACTCTGCGATGTGTTGTGTAGGAAGAAGTGAGACGTAGTTGAGTATCTGTGGGGTTTATTCTTCACAGGAAAAACAGAAAAACACAGGCGTTACACACAGGAGCCACACAGCCACTCTCCACCTCCACTTTGAGCACACAGCTCTTTCACCAATCACAATCAATGCTACAGCCTATAATATACTATAAATAATATGACAATGCATAAACTCTCTTACACACATCTCTCAAAGTCTAAAAAAATAAATCATTTCACCCACATATCACATTTTTTATAGTGCAAAATATTAAGAACATGAACTAAATTAAACAACTGGCGTTACACACAGGAGCCACACAGCCACTCTCCACCCTCTACAAGAAAAATAACATTAAAATTCACATAAACCTACACATAACACACGAGGTAACGCAATTTCAAATCAGCACAAAAGAGAGAGAAACAAAAAAATAAATAAAAACGCTTCATCTAGCTTAAGGCTGAGTTATCTAACTCTGAATACATAACTCGATTTAAAGTTCAATTCATAAATTGTAAGTTAAATGGAGGCTTGACCAACAGGTTCAAAAGCTTGTTACATAAAAGTATTTATCAGCGTTTTGTGGTGTTGAACGGAAGAAAAGTAAAGATAAATAGAAAGAAGGAGAGAGCTTCATTTCATGACTCACCCACTTTGAGCACACACAGCTCTTTGACGCTAGGTGGTGCAACGCCAAAACAATTCCCCAGAGGAACAAAAGGAAGCATTGATAATCACCATATGAACTTTTTTTAAAGGCAGAAATGATTATTTAATTAATTAATTATTATAATTATTTTGTTGTTATAAGTTTGCATAAAAACACATAAAAAGCTTTTTTTAGGGAAAACAAATAAACAAAATTAAATTAATTGTGGTATTAACAAAATAGAGCAAACGTGTCTGAAACACGTATTTTTAAATCAAACTCCAGTTGAATAAAGCAGTGAAGAGTTGAATATAAACAGAGCTGCAGCCCCTCGGGCCTCACACAGCCACAGCTGTTCACAATGACGTAAAGCTGCTTTGATGTTCCCGCTCAAACTACAAAGGACAGTTCCATATTAGTGACGTACAGGTCGCGTCACTCTTCAGAGGCGTTAGCGGCTAGCTAAACCGCTACTCGTTTTCATTCAATTAACTTTCTTATTGAGCAGAACTACGGTCTCTACAGGCATTTCACTTAGTAAACAATATAAACGGTAAATGTTGATGAATTTTACACATGATATGAAACATAGTTTACACTTTTTCATCAGTTTCTGTCCGAGTGAACAGAGCGCCAACTTACCCGCAGCAGAAGACCGTTAGCTGCTGATACCCAAGATGCACCACGGTTAGAGCAACTCCAACTTCCGCTGTGGACTTTCACAATAAAATACAATCGGTAAAAGAACCATGGTTGTAAAACACGAGTTAAACAAGAATTTAACAATAAACACAAGATAATTATTGACACTGTTACACTCACTGACCACAGTTTGTCTGACTCCATGTCACACTCTGCCCTGCCCACCTTAGCCACCTCAGACCAATCAAACCTGTTGTTACATGTCAATTAGTGATGTAGCAACAATACAAGATCAATTATTGTGATTGGCCGGAACAGTCTATGGGTCTATGACCCTCTAACCTTATCTGACACATTTTACCTGATGACCAATTACAGCTGACTTCACCATACACATACAGGGTTTTTTGGGTTGGGTTTTTTTCTGTGTAATTCTCAAAAATACACACACAAGATAAGATAAGACTTTATTCATCCTGCAGTGGGGAAATTGAGTTGTCACAGCAGCTCAAGATACAGACACAAAGATATAAAAAACAGAATAAAGAATATAAAAATAAGACATAATATACGTATAGAAATGTTTATAAAAAGCAAAAATTAATGAACATACAATATCCCAAGGTAGTAAATCACTATTTAGGACCAAGTTTAGGACCTGTATCTGTGATCTGGTTTTAACTGGTTGTATATTTATTTACTTCTTCAATAAGAATATCATATTTTACTTCACATGACACAAAAAGATTTGGACCTTGAAACAAGACTGTGATGTCCAAAAAAAAAGAAAGAAACAGTAGTGCTGTAACATATTTAATAAACATGGTTTTCTTTTTTACTAGTTTCTTGAAATTGAATATTGTGTTTAGGTAAAATGAAAAGCATTTATGAGTCTGCTTATTGTTATTGCAGCTAATTGAGAAGCACTGATCTGTGTGATGCTGAGAGGGTTACAGCAGTCATCTGTTTCTCCTTTGGTCATTTGTTAGCATTTATTCTGCACTGTCTCATTGAACATATAGGTATGAAAATGTATTTTTTTTGTTTCTTTAAATGAGGATAATCCAAAACAAATGTACTTTGGTGTCAGAATAAACAGAACAATGTCTCAGTAGAGTAACACAGACAAAATATGTCATGTAGCACTTTGTTTTGATGGGACAAACTAAGAATATGAGAAAAAATGATTATTAACACAAAAAAGGCTGCAATTTCATCTTAGCTGTTTTTTTCTGATTGTTACATCTGCCAGCTGCCTCAGCTTCATCTTCTCTGTCCATCAGTGAAGTGCCTCCATCTAGTGGCTGAAACCAAGAACAACCTCTTCCCCTCCTCTTCTCCATCATCTGAGATTATCAACACATCGTCTTTAAAGTGTGTGAATCCAGACTAAATACCTGTTTCAGCTCTCAGTTGAACCCCTGTCCCTTGAGGAGAGCTCTTAATAATGTTACAGCTGCACATTAATGTACATGGGGGTCACAATCGCATTACACTCATGGAGGGAATGTTGAGTTTACAAACTGAAAAGGTTATGAGGAAGATATTACAGACCCAACTGGTTTGAACCCAGTAGAAGACTGACAACCATTGTTGGAGCGTGAGCTAAAACAGCCAGGAACTTCAAACACAAGAACTGGTCTGACTGGACCTGCTTGATGTGCCATACAGCTTCCTGAGTGGGAACTTTAACTGTGTTCAGACTGAATGCAAAGAAAAATGTGAAAATGTTAAAAGTCAATAAAATGACAATTTTAATACAAGAGAAACACAATAACAAAATAAAAACTTGAGTTCGGTCTTTCAGCCATTGCTATATTGTCTTTTTGCAGTCAGCACATGCACAGAACAGATTGGGAGCCAAAGAAACTCAACTTCATCAGCCACAGTCATGTAAAAAAGCTTCTTGTGTGAATAACAGCAGAAGCATTCGTCTGTCAGGTTTTAATGTAAAAACTTCTCATTTAATTGATGACAAGTAATGTGCAACACTCAGCTGTTATAGACATTCTTCACCACAGTTTCTTCTCTTCTGCTTCAGCTCAACTTCAGCTCTCTGGAAAGACGTGGATCCACCTCACGGAGAGCAGCGATCAGAACTGGCTTCAGCTCCCTTTCCTACAAGAAGAAAGCAACTTAATAATAAACCCAATAAAGTTTTATTGGGTTTGCCAATTTTTATCTGTGACTGTAGTGGAGTTGCTACAGCGTAAACTAAGTTAACAGCTGCGATAACTCCCTTTGTGTGGTCACCTTCCACTGAGGCTGCATTTGTCAAGTTGAAGTGTTTGTTTTCCTCTGCCCCTATTTTATCTCCCCCTGATCCTGCAGCTGAGTTTGTGTTGTAGGTAGACACCTTGGACTCTGGTCGGGGCAGAACTTGTCTTACATTCGCTCCACTCGCAGGTTCAACTCGTGCCTGTCTCGGTGGGCCCTGTTCTTCAATCAACTATACATTCATCCATATATACAGTACATTTATCTGAGGAAACCACCCTGCCATCTTCCTGTTTGGTGGGTGGAACAAGGTGGGACATTACAAGGGTGGTCCAGGAGGCCTAAGAGGATCATCCAGTTCCCGGGGGCTGTCCACCGACCGGATTTACGTGCCTCCACCTGATAGATCTCCAGTGCTCCAGTGGGGCCAAGCTTCCAACACAGCACACCTACAGGTCTTCATCTGACCCTAGCTCTCCTCCAACAACTCTTACACTAAGGACTACGTCTCCACCTGCTCCACCTGCGCCCGCACTCGACCACTCTCTAGCTTGTCAGCTTGTCGTTGTTGTCATGTTGTTTTAGTTCAAGACACCTGAACCACAAATCACTAGTAATGTTCTGGCCAGCACCTTGTTTACTAGCTCGCTGCAATCAGTGTGGGAGTGAATGAAAGGGTGAATAGTATTTTGTTATTTTATAGGATTACCTGTATGAAGCTCCAGATGTGAGTTCAGGTGAGAAGGATAATGGAGCCTGGAGTTAAGAAAGACACAAATATAGTTGATTTAACAGAAATTGGGTTCAATTCAAGTTAAATGAACACAAGTGACGATTCACCTGCCTCTGTTGCTAGGTACAAAAAAATCTATCCAATCATCTGATGGAGAGAAGAATAATAATGAAAATGGAATGAGCTGAGAGAAACTCTACCATAAAAAAATCTTGAGTACTTCCCACAACATAAACTGGAATATGATAATTGAGACATGTTAATGGTTTAAATGAGATTTTAACCTACAACACCTTGATGAATGTGGGACAATACTCACTTTGTTTTGGTTTCTCAGCTCTGATCAACCTGTCATTGATCCTGTAGAGATGAACACAATCCCAAAGTTATGGATCAAGTTTAAAGAATTGTTTGTTCTTTGAGTCAGCCAGCTTCAGAGTCCTGAGACGAGCCAACTGATCTCACACACGTCAGTTTGTATTTTATAGTTTGTGGAAGAAGAAAGAAATTAAACAGAAGATAAAGAAAAGAATAAAATGCACTCCATGAGTAAAATCACTGATTGTTTCACTAGAAGATGGAAGTGGAGGGAAACCTCAATATGAGGTACACATTAACCTCAATGTGTTTATCACAACACTGTTAAACCAGCATGACCTGATTAATTCCTCTAACTGACCTCAGAGTCTCCAGTCTACACTTCAGATTCTTCACATGATCAGAGAGCAGCTTCACTCCTGAATCCTGCAGATTGTTGTTACTCAGGTCCAGCTCTCTCAGATGGGAGGGGTTGGACTTCAGAGCTGAGGCCAGAGAAGCACAGCTGATCTCTGACAAACTGCAGGAACTTAATCTGAATAAAGAAGAAATGAGGTAGATAAAAATCAATTTATTATCCAATCAGATCTGTTCAGGTTTTAAATTGCAGCTCAACATTATTATGTTCTAATCAAAGAGCTTTTACCTTTAATTAATAGAATAACTTTGTCATTCTGTTATTGTGGATAATCGTAATATCAGCTTTCAATTTTACTAATTGTGAAAACACATTAAAATTTATGGAAACAAAAGTACTATATTTCTGCTTCAGCAAAGGAACTCCATCACTTGTAACTTGACCATTTACTTAGCATAATAAAAGTAGATTTACTTTAATAACTAGCAGTTGACACCTACTACATTTTCTTTAGGAAACAGTCATCTTTTTAGTACAAGATTTTTAAAAAATTAAAACGCAAAATAAAATAAATGTATAACTCTATGAATGTAGGTTACATGTGTACAGAGATTAAGTTCAGTTGTTAATTAAACCTATATGATGTACAGCAGCAACAGAGTCAGTGAACTAACCCCAGAGTCTCCAGTCTGCAGTGTGGATTCTCCAGAAAATCACACAGCTGCTTCACTCCTGAATCCTGCAGCTCGTTGTTACTCAGTTGCAGCTGTCTCAGATTGGAGGGGTTGGACTTCAGAGCTGAGGCCAGAGTAGCAAAGCTGGTCTCTGACAAATTGCAGCTAAACAATCTGAATAAAGAATAAATGAGGTAGATAAAAAATAAATGCGTTATCCAAACAGATCTGTCCAGGTTTTAAATGTGCAGCTCAACATTATTATGTTCTAATCAAAGAGCCTTTCCCTTAAATAAGTAGAATAACTTTGTCTTTCTGTCATTGTGGATCATCGTAATATCAGCTTTTAATTTCACTAATTGTGAAAACACATTCAAATTTATGGAAACAAAACTAATATATTTCTACTTCAGCAAAGAAACTCCATCAATTATTACTTGGCCATTTACTTAGCATAATAAAAGTAGATTTATTTTAATAACTAGCAGTTGACATGTACTACATTTTACAGTCTTTTTTTTTAGTACAAGATTTTAAAAAAGGAAAATGCAGTCTAAAGGAGATGTATAACTCTATGAATGTAGTTTACATATGTACGTAGATTAAGTTCAGTTGTTAATTAAACATACAAGATGAACAGCAGTAGCAGAGAGTCAGTCATTCTGTTATTATGGATCATCATATTATCAGCCTTCAATTTTACTATTTGTGAAAACACATTAAAATTTAAGGAAAAAATAATATAATATAAGAAACCCCACCACTCATAACTTGACCATTTACTTAGAATTATAAAAGTAGATGTTGTAATCAAAGAGCTTTTCCATGAAATGAGCATAGTGACTTTCACATACTATAGTGACTTACCCTCACACACTCTTCTGCCTCATCAGTACTAAAATCATCTTCACTGACTGATGAACCACAATGTGAGTCTATGAAAGCTGAAAACGGTCTTGTCAAACATTTACTTTCTCTATTTTTTTTTTTAAATATTCAGCCACCTGGAAAGAAAATGAACCAAAATGTGTAACCTCAGTCAAAGATTTAAAATTGAAATACAAACACTGACTAAAAACTACACAGCTGCAGTCAGTGAACTGACCTCAGTGTCTCCAGTTTACAGTTTGGACTGTGAAGTCCATCACACAGTTGCTTCACTCCTGAATCCTTCAGGTTGTTGTAACTCAGGTTCAGCTCTCTCAGATGGGAGGGGTTGGACTTCAGAGCTGAGGCCACAGCTTCACAGTGAGTCGTTGAGAGTCCACAGCGAGAAAGCCTGTCAGGACACATATACTCGAAAGAATGTAACTATGAAAGAGGACAATTTATGTTAACTTCATGCATCTGATGACAAAACAGTTTGACATGTCCTCCCCCAGAGTCAGTAAAATAAAGACATAATAAAGAATATTTTCTTGTTTAAGATCATGTGTCTACACACACATATAGCCAGGAAGAAAATTGCAAATAGAATGGGATAAGTGTTACGTGTGCACACATGTTTACACATCTTGGAGGACAATTAATAAATAGATAAGAGAAAAAGAAATAATAAGAACACCAACACTAATACAATAGCAATATCACTACCAGTCAAATATAGTGGCTAATATATGAGGCAAAATATCTTCAGTAATATCAATTTGAACTTTCAGCATGACCTTCATTCGTTAGTGTCTATAAGTTATTTATGTAATTAATCACAGGTCTCCAGACAGATTTAAACTTGCCCTTTGACCCCCTCAGGTTGTGTTTGATTTTTTCCAGAGCTAGAAACTGCATGAGGTCTTTCAGCCATACAGAAGCTTTGGAGGTATATTATGACTTCCACTCAAACAATATTCTTCTCCATGCTAATAGGCTGTAAAACCTTAAATTCTATCAAATTGAGCCTGGAACTACCGTTCACTCTACACAATGCTTGGTTTCTCATCTTCTATACCTTCATCAAATTCACTTTCCCAATAATTTTTTATTTTAGTAAAAGTCGGCTCCATGAGTTGGGAAAGCACTGAGTAAATAATTTAAATTAGGCCTTTCTGAATGGTAGAGATTTCAAATATTGAGACAATTATTGAGTTTTGGTTGGGGGTTGGAAGAGTACCGGGAAATATTGAAACAGGCGGGATGCAGGACGGTTATATTTTCCATGAAGTTCACTATAGGTACAGAAGACATGATTCGAGTAAAGATGAGAAAATTTGACAAGGGTGGATCTCTTCCATAAGGAAAAGGCCATGCGAGAGAAAGGTGGAGGACAGAGATGGTTATTGTGGATAGGGCTGTGTTAACACTGCTCTCGGAGACCAAAGGCAAGCCGAAACTGAGACAAGATTCTTGGGGTAGAAATGACCACTGGGGTACAGGAAAGTTTAGCAGGTTGAATGGGGATGCTGGACAAGACCAAAGCTGAAACCGAAGTTGCAGGGCAAGATTTGGCCACAATTTTACACCAACTGTGACAATTTAAAGAAAACAGATTTCAAATATGTTGCAATTTTGCAAAAAAAAGTACTTATACTAATACTAATACTACTAATCTATTTTGATTTATCAAGTTATTAAATATTTATATTAAATATATTAAATATCTAAATTTATCTGGACTTACTGAGCCTTTCTGCAGTTCTTCACAGCTGGAATCAGTCTCAGTCGTCCCTGGTCTGATGTGTTGAACTTCTCCAGGTCAAACTCATCCAGAACCTCCTCTGACATCTGCAGCATGTCAGCCAGAGCTGAGCACTGGATCTCAGAGAGTTTCTTCTCTGATCTGTTCTCTGACTTCAGGAACTCTTGGATCTCCTGATGTACTGAGAGGTCGTTCATCTCCATCAGACAGCGGAAGATGTTGATGCTTCTGTCAGGAGAGATATCATCAGTGTTCATCTTCTTCAGGTTATTAATGGCTCTCTGGATGATTCCTGGACTGTTGTCTGTCTGACCCAGCAGGCCTCCTAACAGTCTCTGGTTGGACTCCAGAGAGAGGCCGTGGAGGAAGCGGACAAACAGGTCCAGGTGGCCATTTTTACTTTCTAGGGATTTCTCCACGGCTCTCCTCAGGAAGACATCAAGAGATGGGCCATTTTCACTTTTGAGGGATTTCCCCAGGAATAAGTTTTTTAACATCTTGAGGAATGAAGAAAAAATGCCATCACTGCTGTCATTGTCCCAGTCCGTCCCAAAGAAAGCCCTCAGTACCTCTGTGTTCCTGGTGGTGTAACAGTGGAACAGGTAGACTGCAGCCAGAAACTCCTGAACGCTCAGATGAACAAAGCAGTAGACTGTTTTCTGGAAGATCACACTCTCTCTTTTGAAGATCTCTGTACAAACTCCTGAGTGCACCAAGGCCTCTGTGACATGGAGACCACAGCGCTCCAGGTCTTCTTGGTAGAACATGATGTTTCCTTCCTGCAGCTGTTCAAACGCCAGCCTCCCCAGCTTCAGAAGAACTTCTCTGTCAGCCTCCATCAGCTTCTGTGGACTTGTCTCATGTCCCTCATCATACTTCTGCTTCTTCTTCTTTGTCTGAACCAGCAGGAAGTGTGAGTACAGGTCAGTCAGGGTCTTGGGCAGCTCTCCTCTCTGCTCTGTAGTCAACATGTGGTCCAGAACTGTAGCAGTGATCCAGCAGAAGACTGGGATCAGACACATGATGTGGAGGCTCCTGGATGTCTGGATGTGTGAGATGATTCTGCTGGAGCGCTCTTCATCACTGACCCTCCTCCTGAAGTACTCCTCCTTCTGGGCGTCAGTGAAGCCTCGTACTTCTGTCACCCTGTCGACACATGCAGGAGGGATCTGATTGGCTGCTGCGGGTCGGGAAGTTATCCAGACGAGAGCCGAGGGAAGCAGATTCCCCTCGATGAGGTTTGTCAGCAGCATGTTGACTGATGACTTCTGTGTGACATCAGACACAACCTCCATGTTGGTGAAATCCAGAGAAAGTCTGCTTTCATCGAGGCCGTCAAAGATGAACAGAAGTTTACAGACGGCGAGCTTCTCTGCTGGGACCTTCTGTAATGTTGGATGGAAAACATGGAGCAGCTCCAGAAGACTGTACTGCTCATCTCTGATCAAGTTCAGCTCCCTGAATGAAAGCGGAACCACCACACTGACATCTTGGTTCTCCAAACCCTCTGCCCAGTCCAGACTGAACTTCTGCACCAAGAAAGTTTTTCCAACGCCAGCAACACCGTTCGTCAGAACGACTCTGATGTGTCCCTGTTGGTCAGGTAAGGCTTTAAAGATGTCCTGGCACCTGATTGGAGCGTCGTGGACGGTCTTCTTCTTGGAAGCTGTCTCCAGCTGCCTCACCTCATGTTGGGTATTAACCTCTTCACTCTGTCCCTCTGTGATGTAGAGCTCAGTGTAGATCCTGTTGAGGAGGGTTCCACTTCCTGTTCCATCACTTCCTTCAGTCACATGTTCACATCTTCTCTTCAGACTGATCTTATGTTCATCTAAAACTTCCTGCAGACCACCAGCTGCTGAAAGAGAAGGAAAGGGTTTTAAACTTAATTATTTTTATAAAAATAGTTTGTTTTTGCTAATCAAAATCATCAGACAGGTGTACAGTCTTACCTTGTACAGTGCTGGTCTCACTGGCTGACTGCAGTCCAGCTCTTGTTCTGGATCTTTCTCCACACTGGGGACAGGAGGAGTCTCCTGGTGAAGCAGACTGGTCCCAGTATGAGGTGATGCACCGTCTGCAGAACCAGTGTCCACAGCTGGTAGAGACCGGATCCTTCAGGACGTCCTGACACAAAGCACAGCAGGACGGCTGCTCCTCCTCAGCAACATGACTCCTCTTCCTCTCTCTGTGGAGATCAACACATTATTTATTACATTTACAGCGTTTCTTTCCTGTGCTGTGCTGAGTTTAGTTAACTCTGTTGTGATTTTACTGTACTACTGCATATCTTTACTGTTCTGTTCTGTGTTTATATAACTATAATGAACAATGTAGAGTATATATTATCATATAACATTAAAAACAGAATCATCTTCAGTTTACAGTAGAAACAGTCTCTTACTTTGTGTCTGAGGGTCCAGGTTCATTACTCAAGTCTGGAGGATATTCTTTACTCCGGTCAGTCTTCACAGACATACAGCTGGAGACTGGAGACTTTGATCTCTGTCTGTGGGAACAACACCTTTTACACACATCATTAGTACTAGTAAAGACCTATAGGTCACATTAACCTGACGCTGTCCATTTCTGCATGTCTGTACTGTGTTTCTTTACTGTAATCTCCTGCTTTTATTTTCCTTAACTTCCTCTAACTATCTGCACTTCTATTCTGTCCTCCACTGTATTTCTTTCATTTCCTGTGTTTCTTTACGGTTATCTACAGCTCATGTAATTAAACACAATAGAGTAGAGTAGAATATCAGATGAAAACAGAATTATCTTCAGTTTACAGTAGAAACAGTCTCTTACTTTGTGTCTGAGGGTCCAGGTTCATTACTCAAGTCTGGAGGATATTCTTTACTCCGGTCACTCTTCAAAGACAGACAGCCAGAGACTGGAGACTCTGCTCTCCGTCTGTGGGAACAACAAGTTTTACACACATCATTAGTACTAGTAAAGACCTGTAGGTCACATTAACCTGACGCCAGAGCCAGCCCGTGGCATAGGCCGCATAGGCAAATGCTATGGGCGCCGTCCATCGGGGGGCGCCACGCCAGCACCACAAATGGGAAAGAAAAAGAAAGTGTAACTTTCACTATTTTTTATAACTAGTTGGTACTATTATTTCTTAATACAAAAATAATCCCCATGTTAATTTAAATGCAAAGCAAAGCCTATTTAATATAATTAATATAATATGTAATTTCAGTTCTCTGTATGTGTACATGTGTAGCAGGACTGACAATAAAGTGACTTTTGATGTCAGTAATGTTACATTACATTACGTCACGTCGCCCCGCCCAACAAGCCCCTCCATTCCCTATATGCTCATTAGCGCGTGCCCGCCATGATTGTTTTTTTACGTCACCACATCAAAACATCAACACAAGATGTGAAAACGGCCCAAACTGTCCGGTGCCCAGGGAAGAAGACAAAGACAGAGGTAACGTTACATTAAATAATTCGTCTGTTACAGAACGTGACAGTAACCTGGCTTTTTAACATTAAGATACATGATTGGCTAATTGCTAATCAATAAATAGCTAGCGTTAACTGTTTTAACGTCAGTTAATATTGTGGTGGGGCTCAGTTGTTAATATGGAAAACAATAATGTAGAGAATTACAGTGCTCCCACCTTATATTCCTCTGGGACATTTGTAAACATTAGATCTTTTAAGCGGGTGTTTACATGTTTATTGCCTTCTGGTTAGCTAACGTTTGCCTTGCTGCTAATAGTCACTTTTCCAGCCCTTTATATATTATAGTTGTAAGCCTAGTTGTTAAAGTGCACATCATTAATGATAATTAAGCATTATCACATGAGAGGGAATGCTGTTTTGAATATCAGCACTGCTGTGATTGGGTCAAATATAATCATAACATAACATTCTCATATGATATATTATATATTGCTACTTTGCATTCTGCTATTCAGCATTTCACTGTAATGATGACAATACATTGAATCTAATCTAATTTGCATATCAGTCAACATCTTACATATATCTCTGGTTTTTCATTTATATTATATCATTTCATTTTATTCCTGAAATCATATGTTTTTATTATTAGACTGTAATACTCAATGGTGTCACATACTCCTCTCTTCAGATGAGCTGTTGAAGTTTCTAAATCCCCCCTGAGCCATCTACCTCCACCTCAGCAACACCACCCAGCAGTGATGCAGCAGCATCAAGTGGTCCTCCCGTTGCCTCCACCTCAGCAGTAGGATCTCCTTTTTTGTTATATAGTTGTTAAAATCGTTACTGGTTTCTTTAATATCTTGTTTTGTGCAGTGCCTTATTTATGTTGTATATTTATTTTGTTTTATGCAACTTGTTGACACGTTTTTTTGTATTTGTTTTTTGTGTGTTTCGTTAGATCTTATACTTTATGTAGGCTATTTATGAATGTACTGTATGTAAAAATGATTGTAATTCATATTTTCATTTTTTAAGTATTCATTTATAATTTTTTATCATTTTAACTATTCTGATTTTCAGTTTGCTTTCTTTAAGTAAAAAAAAAAAAGGTCAAAGACAAAGCTATTCGGTTTCTTGTGAGTATATACACTACACTGGCAATGCAAGAGGGGCGCCACCTAAAATCTTGCCTAGGGCGCCAGATTGGTTAGGGCCGGGCCTGCCTGACGCTGTCCATTTCTGCATGTCTGTACTGTGTTTCTTTACTGTAATCTCCTGCTTTTATTTTCCTTAACTTCCTCTAACTAACTGCACTTCTATTCTGTCCTCCACTGTATTTCTTTCCTTTCCTGTGTTTCTTTACGGTTATCTACAGCTCATGTAATTATACACAATAGAGTAGAGTAGAATATCAGATGAAAACAGAATTATCTTCAGTTTACAGTAGAAACAGTCTCTTACTTTGTGTCTGAGGGTCCAGGTTCATGACTGAAGAACGGAGGATCATCTTTATTCCGGTCACTCTTCACCTCTTCTTCTAAATCACTCATCTTCCCAAGTGAGAGAGAGAACATTAAAAACACACACATTCACTGTATAATGACGATTATTTTACGTTAGTTTTATTAAAACTATGTGTATTTTCTGCTTATCTTATGGTAAACTTTGACTGTTCTAACAAATGAGTCAGACTGTGCAGCTCTCGTTTTGACTGCTGGAATGTCTCATGTTCAGTAGCTGCGACTGCTCAGAAAACAGGAGAAGACGTCACATTTGAGTCCAAGAAACTGATGTTTTTTATCAAGAAGGTATTATTTCTCACACACAATATCAGAGACTAAGCAAGTAGTAAGAAAAATACTAATATAAATACTCACCCTGTCTCCCTCTTTGTGGTGTGTCCAGTGTAAAATGGAGTCTGGGAGTAGAGCTTCTTACTTTCACTTTCATTGTTAGTCTCTCACACATTCCTCCCCTCTTATCAGCAGCTCCAGAAGGATGTAAGCACACACAGGGAGTTCATCCTGTAACACACAGCTCGAGGAAAACACTTGGCATTTTTCTACACAAGATAGAAACATAAAACAAGCACAACCAAGCCGAAAAAGGGGGGGCATCAGGATTTTACCCTCATGTTCATAAAATCAGGCACACAACGGACACGATAATACATATATATAAAAAGCATCAACGCACAACAACAATGTTTATATACAACTTAAGAACTCTGTAGATGGCAAACAATAATGCAATAGTGGAATAAGTAAAGATTAATGCAAAAGATTACATTACATACATGAAATAGGTGCATATGTATATATATATATATATGCACTTATGTTGTAGAAAATCTTTAAAGAAAACACTTGACGAACAGATTGATTCGAATCACAGCCTTGTGCGGGATTTTAATTGGCAGATATTAAAAACAGATGATACAACGCATCCAACGGTCAGATCAACACTGAGAGACAACACCCAGTTTCTCTCTTTTTGCTTTGCAGGTTGGTGTGTCATTGTTTCTGTGTAACTAAGGGTCAACGTCCTGTAATTTCCTGTTATGAAAAACCCTTGACATAAGAGCACACTTGGGATTTCCCAAATCCGAGCTGTTCATATCTCAATCAAGCAGAAGTTTCCTGTAAAGAGACGCTGTTGGTCAGATGTCTGTGTGTTTATCAAAACATATTTGATGCATATTTAAACTGCTATATGTCAGATATCTTAATACATCTTCAAATTAATTCTACGACAACAGCAGAGGCAGAAAGAGTTCAAGAATATTGGAGTTGAAGAAAAGAACTGTGACTTTACAGCAGACCTGGGCATTGGGCGGCCCGCGGGCCACATCCGGCCCGTTGGCTGTCCTGGTCCGGCCCGCAGGAGGTTACCCAGAAATTAGAAATCAATACAACCGCAGTGCTTTTATTTTGAAGGCGGTTTACTTATACAGTCATGTGAAAAAATTAGGACACCCCATTAAATATTCAGTTCTTTATTAAGAAATATTCACATACCGATGTCTAATCTTGTTTTTATTTATCTCTGGGAAAGAATGTGATTTAATTGCAGCTAAACAACAAAAAATAACCTTGATTTACTCATTAAACAAAAGATAACAACAAAAATGCATATTTTAACTGAGGAAAAAGTTAGGACACCCTACCCCCTAATAGCTAGTATTACCCCCTTTGGCTGAAATAACTTCAGTGAGACGCTTCATGTAGCTTCTACCAGTCTCTGACATCGGTCTGAGGAAAGTTTGCCCCACTCTTCAACAAATTCTTTCAGCTGTGAGATGTTTGAGGGGTTTCTTGCATGTACAGCCCGTTTCATGTCACCCCACAGCATCTCAATGGGATTAAGATCTGGGCTTTGGCTCGGCCATTCCAGGACTCTCCATTTCTTTTTTCAGCCAGGCCCTGGTGGATTTACTGGTATGTTTTGGATCATTGTCATGTTGCAGGGTCCAGTTCCTCTTCAGCGTTAATTTTTTTTACAGATGGTCTCACATGTTCCTCAAGCACTCTCTGATACACGGTAGAATTCATGGTGGGTTCTATGACGGTGAGCTGGCCAGGTCCTGCTGCAGCAAAGCATCCCCAAACCATGACACTTCCACCTCCATGCTTCACAGTTGGGATGAGGTTCTTTTCCTGGAATGCTGTATTTGGTTTACGCCAAACATGTCCTCTGTTCTGGTGTCCAAGTAATTCAATTTTGGACTCATCTGTCCAAAGAATATTATTCCAGAAGTCCTGGTCTTTGTCTATGTTCTCGCTGGCAAACTTTATTCTGGCCTTTATGTTTTTCTTAGAGAGCAATGGTTTCCTCGTTGCACACCTCCGATGAAAGTTAAACTTGTGTAGTCTCTCTCTGATTGTAGACGCATGCACTTTCACATCAACAGTAGCAAGAGCCTGCTGTAGGTCCCATAATGACATTTTAGGGTCTTTGGTGACTAATTTCAGCATCTTGCGGTCTGCTCTCCAGGTGAACTTGCTTGGACAGCCAGACCTGGGCATGTTGGCAGTTGTTTTGAATGTCCTCCACTTATAGATTATTTTCCGGACAGTGGAATGGCTGATGTCAAATTCTTTTGAGATCATTTTAAATCCCTTACCAGACTCACTAGCTGCTACAATCTTCTTTCTGAAGGCCTCAGACAGCTCTTTTGATCTCACCATGGTCTTCACTCTCACTTCAACAGTCAGGAGCACACCAAACTAAATATCTGAGGTTTAAATAGGGCAAGCCTCCTTCAAAATGCTGAGTAACGATGTTCTAATCATGTGCACCTAATGTGATACACATGTGTGTGATTTTAGCCATTTTAAGTGGGAATAAATGTGGGGGTGTCCTAATTTATTCCTCACCAGAAATTTCATTTTTTTAAAATTATATTTTACAGAAGGTTTTAAAAAATAATTTATTCAGTTAAAATTGTTTAGTTGTATTACTTGAATCTCTCAGTATTGTTGAAATTGATATTAAATATCCATATGTCCAAATATGTGAAAAAAACCCACTTCTTTCATAGGGTGTCCTAATTTTTTCACATGACTGTATATGCCTCCATGCATACTAGGGTTGTCACGATACTAAAATTTTCAACTCGATACCGATACTCAGGAGAATATTCGATACTCGATACCATTTTCGATACCACAAGGATTAAAAACAAAGACCCCAAAATTTAACAGAAATATTTTTATTCACAAGAAAAATGCAACATGTAAAAATAAACAGAACCACAGGTTAAATATTTATAATAAAAAACAGTTGTGCAAAAAGAAACTGCAACTATGATAACAAGCTTCAAGCGTCAAAACACGTGTTGCTCTTTGCATAAAGTTAATAAATTACTGGTTTACTGCATAACATTCATGCTCTATATTGTTTTTGTGGACCCTCAAGTTAAAATTTAAACAATAACACGTTTTTACAGTTTCTTTATACAATAAATTGTGTATTTTTTGGCAATTACTTAAAGAAAAAACAATTACTCCAAAAAAATAAAGCGTTTGTAATAACTAGATCCTGTTAAAAACATTAAATTCTGTACTCCTCAGTTTTCTTTAATTAAATGCTAAAAATACAGAGAGAGAAACTATAAAAACAGACATTGTTGTCAGAATTTGAGCTTTCCTGATAGTCCTTGAACGGATCATTGATTACGATAACTTAAACAAAGCATTAAATTGTGATTTTTCTGTCAAAATCACTTTACTTTGCTCTATATTGTTTTAGTGGTTTAGTATCATTCCTGGCTGAATGACGGTAGACTCTTTAACTGATAGTTCACAAGATTTATTTAAAATCGTAGCTCCATGAAAATGAAAATAAGAAGAATATAGCCACTAATATAGCCTATATGACAGAAGAAAATAAACTTTAACAAACCTTGTTCCTGTCAGCCAGCCACTATAGAAGCTTTTTTCATACTTTATATCAACTTTATATGAATTATGACGCACTCGTTGTTATTTACCATTCATTTATCATTTTACTGTTCCACCTGTTATTTCCTGTCCCTACCTTTCAAAATTAAAGCACACGTTTCACACTGGATGGCACCTTTTCAAAATAAAAGCATCACTGTCACAATCATTGTAAAACACCTAGAAAATTTACAACATGAAAAACAAGCTATATAATACAAAAACACCTATAGGAACCTTGCAAAAGGTCATTTACAGTTGTGTTTAAAATAAATGTTAAAGTGATATAGTGATTGGAGTATTTACTACTTTTGACTGCTATATTTGATTTACTCCACATTAACGGTCTTATCATAACATGTATATCTTATCAGTAGCAGCTAAAAACCAGATAATTTACTGTATTTTATAAAGTGATTACATTCATATTGAGCAGAATTTAGTTCAGTTTTGGTCCGGCCCCCGCAACCTTCGTGGTATTGGTCATGTGGTCCCTTGGGAAAATTAATTGCCCACCCCTGCTTTACAGAGACTTGACTCAAGTAAAACAGTAGTTTTGTTAACCTTGACTAAGTAAAAGTAATAAAGTGGGTCAGTGAAAATGTAATCAGAGTAAATGTTGCTGAATTACATTTTAAAAAGAAAAGGGCGTTGTGATTATATCTGAAACTTGATTAAATATCTGTAGGCTACAAAATAAATTGCACTAAATGTCGAGTTATGAACAAGTGGAACAGCATCAGCAACAAGAAACCGTCCACATCAACAGGAGATCCAGTTTATCAACTGATTAGTAGTTTGATATGCTTCCTCAGTGAAGCGTCACTAGAATCACACAGAAAAGAGACAAACCTCAGACAGAAAACATAATCAGTAAAAAGAATAATGGACACCACAGCTACATACATTAAATATCCAGAAATGTGTTTTAATATCAGCAGAAGAATGAAACATCACCAAAGCAGACGGTCTTCACATACAATATGATCATATACACACATGTTGCTGCCAGTCAGAGGTAGCTCCTCAGGGGAGGCCGATTGTCCAGCTGTGTGCGAGGCTTCACAGGTGGCAGATATGATACGATTAGCTGCAGGGGAGCGGCGAGGAAAAGGACTCTTAAACTCTAAAAGGACCACCGTAAGCAGGGGCGCAGATGGGATTTTTGAACTGGGGGGACGAAGCTGTCAGCAAATGATTTCAACTCAATTAGTTATTTTTACACTCCATACCTTAACCAAAATATGTTTGATATTTAAAAAAAATGAACTGTAGTGTAAACAACAACCAACATATTTACATAAATAAAAATAATTTTGTACATGAAATTCCCAGTGCAGACTTGAAGCTGACTCAATGAAGGACCCAAAAACATTTCTCCTCCTTTATTACCCTGAACATACTGCTGGGGGGATTTCTTATCTGTCCAGTCTGTCAAACCTTTAGAACCAGTGTTTCCCACAGGATTTTCTGAGACTATGATGAGGGGACCCAAACAAAGTAGGGGGGTCCATTTTTGCCCTTAAAGCCTAAATTTGGTGCCTCTCTCACATTCTAATGCCACTATTCCATCTTAATCATTGCAAATTTTTAATGAATTATTGTAAAAGGAGAATAATGGTTCTTCTGTTTTATTTAAGGCGTCTTATTTTGACAGTCTACTTGCAAATTCTGTGGTGGACTCTGTTAACACATCCATATGCTTTTAAAGCTACATGTGTTTGCTTTTATTTTGAAGGCAGGCCTAAGACATTCTTATGGTAACACCTTATGGTGTGTTTAATTTACATTGAAAGTCTGAACTTGGAGCTCAGAACAACGTTGAAAATTCTGACATTCGTGTAGACCTTGAACGCACCATTAGCAGTCATTATTACTTGCCTGTTTGAACGATCATGGCCTGGCGCTGTTTGAGCCCGTTTGAGCACGTATCCTTGAAAGATGCGCGATTATTGGAAATGTGAACGAGAAAATGCAGAATAAACATCTTTCAAGTGAGAGAACCAACCATAGACATATATATACATGTCTATGGAACCAACCGCTACTTTCATGGAGGACATAATTCAGAGGTAAGTTTCAAAGTGGTTTCCAAATGAATCATTGTTTTGAACTACTGGCAATATGACTGTTCATTTAGAGGAGAAGAGATTTTGTCGCCAATAGTTAAGTTAAACTGTGTGAGTCGGCTAACGTTATGAAAGGCTAACTGGTTTTCACTCAGTGTTTAATCAACCCAGTTTGCAAGAACTTCATACCAGACTGTAATGTTAGATGAAACTGATTATCTCAATGTCTATGAAGCTTGTTTGTTATTGTAAAGGTCTAAATTATAACGTTAGCCAAGTTACTTAGCCCTAACTAGCCTACACGATCTAGTTTAATTTTATAGTAGCTAGGCTGGTAGTTGATTTTTAAGTAAGTTAAAACACAAGAATGGGGACAAATAGTTTAAGATTCAGCCTAAAACGATATTGAAGTCTTACCAGGCTGTCTTATTTTGTATAGGGACAGATAACAATCCTGTCCTGAAAGCAGCAGCCCTGGCAGCTCCCAACCTGAACCAGGAGCTAGCCAGGCCAGTCAGTGTGAGCCTAGACCAGGACCCAGTCTACCACCACCAGGTCACAACATACACAGGCACTAAATTGCATCTCCAGTTTATTGAAAAGTGAACCCTCACACTGTAACAAAAGGTGATTTTGACAGATTAAGCCTCATTTCAATGTTGATTTAGCTTTTAACAATAAATTAATTTCTGTGTGATGTTATTTCTGTTCTATTTATTTTGTCTGTATCTGTTTTTTTACAATGCCACTGTTATATAACATTTTGTGCATTTTTTTTTAAAATTTGTTGTTTTTTGTGAAATAAACTCTCCCTCGTATTTCACTCACTAATCTGTATGCTTCAGCTTTACTTGGTGAAAATAATTCCACTTGATGATGCAGATTGTTAATGTAAAGAGGGGGACCCATGTCTTGCTGATGACTATTGTGATCACAGTAGTGTGTGCTGGGTTGAGATAGTTCATCACTGTTGATGTGTTGTAAATGCATATATTTTTTGTTCATTGTTAACTAAATATTTTGTTGAATGATTTAAATGAACATGTTCAAAACAAAGCATTAACTAAAAAATGATGACATTCAATATTTGTAATGACATGTATCTATCGAAGTATGTTAAAATAGTGTTCAGCTATTGAAAACCAAAAAATGTATTTCAATTTTTTGACACTTTTGGGTTTATTTGATTGGTTTTGATGTGTGGAAGAGAATTATTTGTGTGTTTTATTTAAGATGAAATGTGAACAGGGATGCATTGATTACAAGTATTTTATTTAAATAAATGTTCAAAAAAATAACTGAAACACCATGTTTGCCTCATGACAAATACATTTTACATTCATCCAGGTTGCTTGTGTAACCAGTAGTAACTAAAACTGCTCCTAATCAAGTCATGATCATTTTATAATAGTGAGCAAGTAGAAATGACGGATTTTTGGGTAAACTAAACAGGGTCTCACATGTTACTCTTTCTAAAACGGCTTTTTCTCTGGACTACTTTAAAAAAAATAAAGGTGAAAATTGAGAGTATACCCACTTTATCAGGGACCACTACACCACTGAGTATAAGAAGAATCTCAGTAGAGGAAATTTCCACACAGGTCTTGGAACCAGGAACCATGTCACGAAAAGAAAAGAAAGCCATCACTTTTCTTTTCTTCTCACTTCCCCTGTCCTTTACATTACATTACATTACATTACATTACTTTACATTACATTACATTACATTACTTTACATTACATTACATTACATTACATTACTGTAACATGTAATACAAGTTACTACAAGTGAAATAAATAAATTCATATTTTTATGGGGCATGTTAAAATAATTGATTATTTTCTATATTGGTAAATTATTTTATGCTTGATTTCTGCTTCTCTGTTTCACTCTCTGTCTCTGTGAGTGACGCAGGTATCAAAGGTCAAATCTTGAGTGTAATAAATATCTCTGTGTAATTATATTAAGTCAGACAATATGATTTTGATACAATGATTATGTTTGTGTGTTAATTTTGGTTTAGAAACTTTGACTACATATATTTCATTGTCTGTTTCATATTTTTTAGACTTTTAGAATCTATTCATAAAAATATGAATTTATTTATTTCACTAATAGACTGATGAACTGGTTTAATGCCTAGTAACCTGGGTTACACCGGCCCTTCCCTTTCAAGCGTGGGAAAGCTAGCACCACAGAACACTTGACACATGTTACAGCAGAGACTGCACAGTGTTTACACACCCCTGAGCTCCATTAGGTCATCGAAAAGGTATGGATCCACCTCACGGAGAGCATCGATCAGAACTAAACTGGCTTTAGCTCCCTTCTTTCGCACCGTGTCGATCACGTCTCGTGCTTTGTTTATGGTTGTTCTGTTTGTTTGCCTGATATCCTCCATTTCACCCTGATTTATCACATCACGCTCAAAAAGTTTATCCAGGATAAAGTTCAGATTAGCATCAGACACTCTTTTAACAAACTCTGTCCGAATAACTTTCAGGACAGCTAGGACTCTGTCCTCTGATGGGACATTTCTCAGGGCAATTTCCGCTCTGACACCTGAAAGATAACCAGGAAAATTATTTTTTTCAATCACTTTTAAACAGAGATATCTTTTAAATGTAATGTTTTGGTCTGCTATAGCAACGTATCTGCTCTGTAAATCACTTCCTGTGCTCTCCTTTGATAGACAATCAGCAACCAAAAGGAAGAAATGTACAGTACATTTATATTCCCAGTTGTAGATTTCTTTTTCATTCATAGAGCAATGATGTGGTGATAAATAAAGGCAAACGGCATGCAGGTTAAATAAGGAATATTTGATTTACAAATGTGAAGGTCCCTGAATGCTTAGAAGAGATATACTGTACATATCCAGTACATTTTTATTCTCGACTATTACAAGATCTTTTAAATTTATATTTCTGCTTAAAACCGGTTCATCTCTCCCCATTTAATTTTTTACCACTTCAGTTCAAAGTTAAAATGAATCTACATTTTTAGAGAGACTGGAGCCTCCAAAGGATGCCAGTTTGTCTCTATCCTTCACCTATTATTCATTATAATTTTACTGTCTGATGTGTACATTTAGTGTTAAACTAAATAAATTATTTGTGTATGTGTCACCTCAGGACACCTCAGTCCTACCTGTATAATTAATGTTCCGAATGTCATGTTCAGCCCCTTTAAGAGAGGATTTTTTTTGCGATAACAATATTCTTGACGATGTTACAAAATACTGAAAAATGTATAGAAAATATGATTGTTTTTAAGTCTGCATAAATAAACAAATAAATAAATAACGTTCAACAAAATATAAATCAATCATAAATCTATAATGTAGTGTAAAGTGCAAATCTCAATGGTCGACATACAAAAAAATACTCTAGACTCTTAGTAAATAATAAAAAATAACCATCCTTTTTTCAATACTCACTTTTATTGGGTTCCTCAGCTCTGATTCTGTAGATATAAACACAATCCAAAAGTTATGGATCAAGTTTAAAATAATTGGTTAGTTCTTTGAGTCCCTTTGAGTACCTTCAGGGTCCTGAGATGAGCCAACTGAGTAAATGCTTTGTATCACATCAAATCTGCTCTGCAGAAACTGACCTCAGAGTCTCCAGTCTGCAGCGTGGACTTTCCAGAAAATCACACAGCAGCTTCTCTCCTGAATCCTGCAGGTCGTTGTCACTCAGCTCCAGCTTTCTCAGATGGGAGGGGTTGGACTTTAGAGCTGAGGCCAGAGAACCACAGCTGGCTTCTGACAAACTGCAGCCCATTAATCTGAATAATGAACGAATTATATAAAATTCTATTTATTATCCAGTCAGATCTGTTAAGGTTTCAAATGTGTAGCTCAATATCACTGTTTCCTGACAGATGAGCTTTTTTCTAAAAAATGAGTACTGTCATTCTACTGATCTACAGCAGCAACAGAGTCAGTGAACTAACCCCAGAGTCTCCAGTCTGCAGTGTGGATTCTCCAGAAAATCACACAGCAGCTTCACTCCTGAATCCTGCAAGTTGTTGTCACTCAGCTCCAGCTCTCTCAGATGGGAGGGGTTGGACTTCAGAGCTGAGGCCAGAGAAGCACAGCTGATCCTGGACAAACTGCAGTCTCTCAATCTAAATAAAGAATAAAATAATTGGATAAATATTCATTTATTATTCAATTAGCTCAACATTAGTATGGAATAACTAAATCAGCTGCAGCCAGTGAACTGACCTCAGCGTCTCCAGTCTACAGTTTGGACTCTGCAGTCCAACACACAGTTTCTTCACTCCTGAATCATGCAGGTCATTTTTACTCATGTCCAGCTTTCTCAGATGGGAGGGGTTGGACTTCAGAGCTGAGGCCACAACTTCACAGTGGGTCTCTGAGATTCGACAGCCAGAAAGTCTGTCATGATGCATAAAACAGTATGTTATTAGAAAAGTGTAAACCATGCATAGTTCCGCAAATCTTTCTCACTGTCTTTGACATAAAACTATATTTTCAACCACCTTCTCTCATAAATACAGAGTTCTAATCTTTGCTTTAATTGAATCTTGTTGCTTTGAGTACAACTGAGTATCCTTACTCCTGGGTTTCCTGTTAAGACAGATTTACCTCTCTGGATTTTATTTTATTGAAACCACTTCGCAACGAGTGCCATGAAGTTAGGGCTGGGGGATATGGCAAAAAAAATCATCACAATATATTTTTTCATATCGTCCGATCTTGATTATTGTCACGGTTTTTTATACTGTTTTTAAACTGCCAGTTTTAAATCATCTGTACTGAAAACTAAAGAAACTAGAGATTATTTTTAATATTTTATTAACATACAAACTAAATAACAAAGCAAATTAAATAAGACAAACAAAACAATTAAGAACAATGATGAACAACAATTTTTACTCAACAGGACAACAAATGTAGAAAAATATATTTTAAAAAACAACACTTTGAGCTACTTTACAGTCCTGAGTGTTTTTGCAGGTATGGAAGACCAAAAATAAACAAATTGTGAGCCTAATTTCTTGGAATGTTGCTTGTAGGCTCAATGGCCGAAACAGATGACGCGATTGATTGCTGCTTTGGTCTGGTGGCATGGCTAGTAGTGGCTGAACTGCTAATGCTACGTGTTCTGGCGACAGTAGCAGGCTGTGCAGACTCTGTTCCCATTTTCATGCTTTTGGCATAATCACTTGGGTGGTACTTCTTCAAATGATTAATCAGATTTGTTGTTGTTAGAATGCCCACGATATTAATGTTTTGCTAACTTGTTTATTGAACTAAGTTCCATTCAGTAATAACTTGTTTCTCTGTAAGTTTTTATCTGTCCCACACTCTTAAACGCACCACAGCCGTCCCTATGCTATTGAATGCACCATACCTGTATGTGAATTGCCATGCTGTGAATGTTAGTTTTCTCTCGATACAGCGATATAGATTGTAACTTCCTTTGCTCTTTCCCAACATTCACCTGTTCCTCCCTGGTTTATTTCTCCAAGTCATGACTGACATCTATTTCGCTGCCCTCAGCTCCACGTTTGGTCTTTCTGTTTACTTCTCCGGCAACATACAAATGGCAGTGGAGCAGGAAAAGGTTGACTCTGATTGGACGTTGTAACGCATGCTGATCATCTGAAATTCATCGCCATCATATAATCGCCATCATATAATCACCATCATATAATCACCCAGGCCTAAATGAACTATCGTATTTCCTCAAATAGTAGCCGGGGCTTCTATTAATAAAAAATCAGTTTGGGACCCGACTAATAATAGGGGCAGGCTATTATTTGAAGGAGGCTTTTATTAAAAAAAGAAAATCAGATCAGCTCTGACCGGTACTTTTTAGAGTGTTTTACACAGCGCATTGTAGCCAGTTACCTGGATGTCGGCCATATTGGAAGTACTGGCATGTAAACAAACAATGAACAGCACGCTGAATGTTCATTTTAAGCAGGATTTAAAATGTCTAAACTACAAAAAAGCCCAGAAGAACGTGCGTAAACGGCTCGACTTTACAGAGAATGACTAGGACAGCAGGAGAAACAACCATATTTACCTACAGTACTAACTCGTGTGGCCAAACTTCAAAATACATGTGTTGTGTCGAAATTTGTTACCGTGAAATGATGGTTCCCTGAATGGTGTTCTCCGTAGCATCACCTCCGCGGTTGGAGTTAGGATTTCAGTTTAAGGTTAGGCCTTGTAGAGATAACTGTTTGGGGTTAAGGTAAACTTGGGTTCATGTTGGGTTCAACATCTTAAAGGAGGACTGGTTGGGGTCAGGGGTCAGGTTGGTGCAGGTTAAGGTAAGGGGGACACATATCGACGGGGGAACAGACTTTGACATAACACCGGTAAGACACCCGGCTTATAAAAGAGTAAATTATTTACTAAAAATTGTTTTTACACCCGGTTACTAAATGAGGCCAGTCATTAATAGGGGCCCGGCTTTAAATTGAGGAAATACGGTACTTGTTTCTAAAAAACTCGGAGGAAAAATTGTGAGCTTTTATTGTGAAGGCCTTGCACATCCTGCCTTTGTTGGTTATTGTGGTGAGGGAATCCCAAACTTTTTAAACAAAAAGTCCAGTTTCCTCATCCACCAAAAAAAATATGTTCCTCAAAATTCTGGCTACTAACACTAATTAACAAATGGCTTTCCTATAATGAAGACAAATTAGCATGTGCGTTTGATAAAATCAATCAGGGACTCTTTCCCCACAATATCTGGACATGCCTCCAACTCTATAAATACTGGAGAGATGCATTTGATACTCTCTTCAAGGTGTCTGGGATTCCTCTCAATCAATCTCTACTGGTTGCTGAAGAAGTTAACATTCGAAAACATGCGCCTCTAATTGCATAGATTAAAGTTTTAAAAAAAATCTTCTAACTGAAATTTTATTCGCGCTACAGCCAAGTCACGTGCAGTTTGTGAAACATATTCCAGCTTAGGTTACTTGACACCTGCTTAAGAAATACCTAACCCTATAGTGCATAAGAATTCAGCACCAAATGCAGCCATCACATTTAAATGCTCAACCAAAACTGTTTTACAGGAGGATTATTTTAAACAGCTTTTCTATTGCATCTTGCATTTTTTTTTTGTCTTTTCAATTATTCATTTATTTTTTGCAAAAATTGTCTAAGCAATTATGCGATGATCGAACACCATACGTGACCTCCAGAGTCTCGTAAATCCCTCTGGGGCCTTTTTTTTATAATGGAGACACGCAGAGTGAGCGGACATTAGAGAGGGCGTGGCCTGAGACTTTCCCAGCGGACACTCTTCCCACTAAAGGAAACACGGCTAGTGTCCTTAATTTTTTATGATTTTACCCCTGTGGTATCGAAAATTGTGAGTATCTAGTATTTTTCTGGTTATCGATATCAAGTTTTAAATTATAGTATGTGACATCACTAAACCCCCCAACTTACTGAGCCTTTCTGCAGTTCTTCACAGCTGGAATCAGTCTACGTCGTCCCTCCGCTGTTGTGTTGTACTTCTTCAGGTCCAACTCATCCAGAACCTCCTCTGACATCTGCAGCATGTAGGCCAGAGCTGAGCAGTGGATCTCAGAGAGTCTCTTCTTTGATCTGTTCTCTGACTTCAGGAACTCTTGGATCTCCTGATGTACTGAGAGGTCGTTCATCTCCGTCAGACAGTGGAAGATGTTGATGCTTCTGTCAGGACAGATCTCATAAGTGTTCATCTCCTTCAGGTTATTAATGGCTCTCTGGATGACTTCTGGACTGTTGTCTGTCTGACCCAGCAGGTCTCCTAACAGTCTCTGGTTGGACTCCAGAGAGAGGCCATGAAGGAAGCGGACAAACAGGTCCAGGTGGCCATTTTCACTTTCTAGGGATTTCTTCATGGCTCTCATCAAGAAGACATCCAGGGATGGGTATTCTTGATCAGTGACACCATTGCTGTCATTGTCCCAGTCTGTCCCAAAGAAAGCCCTCAGTACCTCTGTGTTCCTGGTGGTGTAACAGTGGAATAGGTAGACTGCAGCCAGAAACTCCTGAACGCTCAGATGAACGAAGCAGTAGACTGTTTTCTGGAACATCACACTCTCTCTTTTGAAGATCTCTGTACAAACTCCTGAGTACACTGCAGCCTCTGTGACATCGAGACCACAGCGCTCCAGGTCTTCTTGGAAGAACATGATGTTTCCTTCCTGCAGCTGTTCAAACGCCAGCCTCCCCAGCTTCAGAAGAACTTCTCTGTCAGCCTCCATCAGCTCCTCTGGACCCGTCTCATGTCCCTCATCATACTTCTGCTTCTTCTTCTTTGTCTGAACCAGCAAGAAGTGTGAGTACAGGTCAGTCAGGGTCTTGGGCAGCTCTCCTCTCTGCTCTGTAGTCAACATGTGGTCCAGAACTGTAGCAGTGATCCAGCAGAAGACTGGGATCAGACACATGATGTGGAGGCTCCTGGACATCTGGATGTGTGAGATGATTTTGCTGGACCGCTTTTTATCTCTGACCCTCCTCCTGAAGTACTCCTCCTTCTGGGCGTCAGTGAAGCCTCGTACTTCTGTCACCCTGTCAACACATGCAGGAGGGATCTGATTGGCCGCCGCGGGTCGGGAAGTTATCCAGACGAGAGCCGAGGGAAGCAGATTCCCCTCGATGAGGTTTGTCAGCAGCACGTTGACCGATGACTTCTGTGTGACATCAGACACAACCTCCTTGTTGTTGAAATCCAGAGAAAGTCTGCTTTCATCCAGGCCGTCAAAGATGAACAGAAGTTTACAGACAGCGAGCTTCTCTGCTGTGACCTTCTGTAATGTTGGATGGAAAACATGGAGCAGCTCCAGAAGACTGTACTGCTCATCTCTGATCAAGTTCAGCTCCCTGAATGAAAGCGGAACCACCATACTGACATCTTGGTTCTCCAAACCCTCTGCCCAGTCCAGACTGAACTTCTGCACCAAGAAGGTTTTTCCAACGCCAGCGACGCCGTTCGTCAGAACGACTCTGATGTGTCCCTGTTGGTCAGGTAAGGCTTTAAAGATGTCCTGGCACCTGATTGGAGCGTCGTGGACGGTCTTCTTCTTGGAAGCTGTCTCCAGCTGCCTCACCTCATATTGGGTATTAACCTCTTCACTCTGTCCCTCTGTGATGTAGAGCTCAGTGTAGATCCTGTTGAGGAGGGTTCCACTTCCTGTTCCATCACTTCCTTCAGTCACATGTTCACATCTCCTCTTCAGACTGATCTTATGTTCATCTAAAACCTCCTGCAGACCACCAGCTGCTGAAAGAGAAGGAAAAAATATGAGAAAAAGTTTATCAAAAATCCATCTGTAAATCCAGGAATCTGTCTGTGTGTTGTTAGTCAAGTATCTCAACAACCCTTCATCCGATCGACTTCACACTAGTTGGGTGTGTTGCTGAGGACAGAAGGAAGTGCATTGCCTAAGATGAGCTCATATTGTGGCTAAAAGATTGTTTATAATTTTGCTGTGCCGCTATACAACAGAATCAATGCACTGGATAGTGTACATGCAGAGAGTTGGATGAAATCTCTTGCTTCAAGGCTAATCTGGGCACCTTGGTTAGCTAGCATGCTGCTTGCCTTGCTATCAGCATCCATTTGATTATTTGATGTATGTAACATTAGTTTGCCAAGCTTTTACATTTACCTTCAGTTAGCTAACCATTGTTAACAAAAGTTGGATGAAATCACTCGGCCAGGATGACAGGATAAGTTGTGTGTATATACGTGCAGTGACATTTAATGTTCTGAATATAATATCAGTCTAAATAATGTCATATCTGTAATCCAAAGACCATTCAAAGACCAATGTCTTGTAGACACCCCATTCGTCCTGCATCAACTGACTTTATACTATTATATTACATTATATTATCATACAATTCATTGTAAACAAATACCTATGCACATCAATATTATACATACATATCTATGGTTTTTCAAAGTCAAAAAGCAATGTTTCTGCTCTGTCTGATGAGTATTAGTGTAGGTTGATTTTGTATGAAAATTGTTTATGGCTACAAGTTGTAAGTTTAGATTTTTCTTAGTTGACAGCACAGCAAACAGACTGGCCCCTCCTACTCAGGTAAGAGAATGCAGATTTGATAAGATCAAGTTTGTGTTGATTCATTTCAAATCTATATTTATTTATCCATAAATCATGAAGTGGGCTTATTTGGAATACACATAGGCTTAAATGATTCATTACGTGCCCATTAAGCCGATGCCAGACATATTTCCTTACATTAAAAATGTGGAACAAATTGGACTGTGGACTGTTTTATTTCATCTGTATTGGTCTTATTTAAATTATGGCACTGTTATTATTAAAAATGTCTTTAGACAATGTCTCTACGATTGCTAGAAGAGACAACTCTGTTATGACAGGTGTATTGTTCAGGCCTAAGGACAACCAATATCACATGCAAAGTTATTTGGATGTATATTTCTGCAAAAAACTACACGTTGCACAAGCCCCGACAGGCAGGAAAAGAGGGAGGGAGGGAAAAGAAGGAAAGGGTTTTCAATTGTATGATTTTTATAAATCTTTTAATGTTTAAGCTGAACAACAACAAAGACTAGAAGATTTCCTCTGGGGGGCATTCTGAAAGGGCCACGGGGGCTACTGCCGGTGTGTGTACACTATGGTGAGATTCTTTAGAGATTTCAAACAATTAATACTAGTAATGTTATGATGCTATATTATATACAAGAAGCACACCTACAACTAGCATTCCTTTTCAAGCATTTATTCATACAGCAACCTTTAACCTCAAAATGTGTGTGTGTGTGTGTGTGTGTGTGTGTGTGTGTGTGTCTGTGTGTGTGTGTGTGTGTGTGTGTGTGAAACATGTATATCTGGAGGAGTGTGCGCGGTTACGCACGCATGTGTGTGTGTAACTAAAATCACATAAAGTTACCCGTGTGTGTGTGTGTGTGTGTGTGAAGCATGTGTATCTGGAGGAGTGTGGGCGATTACGCACATGTGTGTGTGTGTGTGTGAAGCATGTGTATCTGGAGGAGTGTGCGCACTTACGCGCGCATGTGTGTGTATGTGTGTGTGTAACTAAAATCACATAAAGTTACATGTTTGTGTGTGTGTGTGTGTGTGTGAAGCATGTGTATCTGGAGGAGTGTGCGCGATTACGCGCACATGTGTGTGTGTGTGTGTGTGAAGCATGTGTATCTGGAGGAGTGTGCGCGCTTAAGCGCGCATGTGTGTGTGTGTAACTAAAATCACATAAAGTTACATGTGTGTGTGTGTGTGTGAAGCATGTGTATCTGGAGGAGTGTGTGTGCCTAGCGCACATATGTGTGTGTGTAACTAAAATCACATAAAGTTACGTGTGTGTGCGTGTGTGCGTGTGTGTGTGTGTGTGTGTGTGAAGCATGTGTATCTGGAGGAGTGTGCGCGCTTAAGCGCGCATGTGTGTGTGTGTAACTAAAATCACATAAAGTTACATGTGTGTGTGTGTGTGTGAAGCATGTGTATCTGGAGGAGTGTGTGTGCCTAGCGCACATATGTGTGTGTGTAACTAAAATCACATAAAGTTACGTGTGTGTGCGTGTGTGCGTGTGTGTGTGTGTGTGTGTGTGAAGCATGTGTATCTGGAGGAGTGTGCACGCTTAAGCGCGCATGTGTATGTGTAACTAAAATCACATAAAGTTACGTGTGTGTGTGTGTGTGAAGCATGTGTATCTGGAGGAGTGTGCGCGCTTACGCGCACATGTGTGTGTGTGTAACTAAAATCACATAAAGTTACGTGTGTGTGCGTGCGTGCATCTGTGTGTGTGTGTGTGTGTGTGAAGCATGTGTATCTGGAGGAGTGTGCGCGCTTACGTGGGCATGTGTGTGTATGTGAAGCATGTGTATCTGGAGGAGTGTGCACGCATGTGTGTGTGTGCATGCGTGCTTGTATCTCGAACTGTAATCACATCAAAGCATCAAAGGCCTTGGGGTCGACCAATCAGAGCAGAGCAATCAATGGAATTAACAGCCCTGTCGAATGTTCCGGAACAGTGACAGCAGCCAGAAGTGGACAGACTGTAATTTCTGGCCTCGAACACAAAGCATTTTTGGCGAAACCATAATACCTATCATTGATCCGACTTCACTTTGAGCATCCTGAGTTCTTCCTGAACAGCTACATATGTTTTTTGTGAAGAAAAATGAAGAAATAGCTTTGTAAGAGTGATCTGAAAAACTGTTAAATATGCTTTTCTACAGAAATCTCCCTGCATTTTTAATATGGGAGCCAATGAGGCTGTTGGTGCGTGTTGGTGGATCATCTGTGCGTCCTACGCCCAAACTATAACTCTGACAGCTTTAGCAGAGGATTGTGAGGGAGAAGACTAATTTTCCTACGTTTCTATGTATAAATTATTTCTGTAGAGTGGAATTTGCGGCCTGGAGCGCAGTTTTCAAATGTATTTTTTGACAATTTTTTCTCTCCCTCTACACTGATGATGAACATTCTATGCAATACACATCCATTATAATCTCAGAATTTGTCCAAAAATGATCAGGGTCATTGAACAGGGATTGATAAAAAACTATATGACCTATTGAAACGTGGATTAATACACCGATACACAAGACTTGTGTCTACTGTTTAAAGTTTAAATGGAGTCTCTAGGTGAAATTATGCCGGAGAAGTAGACGTTCAAAAATATCCAATTATTGTTCTTTTTTGCTCATTTTTTTTTCGGCCGTCCCATTCACTTCAGTGCAAAATTTTGAGCAGTTTTCTGCGATGCAAAAAAATTCATATTCCGTAAAGAAAAGTAATATCACACGGATCCCAATCAAACCGCACGTTTTGATATATAATTTGTACTAGTAGCGGGACGAAATTGTGTCCGGAAGAGGAAGAAGAAAAAATCCACAGTATAACAGTAGTGCTCGGGGCTTTTGCTGTAGGGGCCAGTGCTCAGTGCGATTGCCCCGTGGCCCTAACTGTGACATCATCAGACAGGTGTACAGTCTTACCTTGTACAGTGCTGGTCTCACTAGCTGACTGCAGTCCAGCTCTTGTTCTGGATCTTTTTCCACACTGGGGACAGGAGGAGTCTCCTGGTGAAGCAGACTGGTCCCAGTATGAGGTGATGCACTGTCTGCAGAACCAGTGTCCACAGCTAGTAGAGACCGGATCCTTCAGGACGTCCTGACACAAAGCACAGCAGGACGGCTGCTCCTCCTCAGAAACATGACTCCTCTTCCTCTCTCTGTGGAGATGAACACATTATTTATTACATGAACTGTGTCTCTTTACTGCACTCTTCTGTGTCTCTTTACTGCACTCTACTGTGTCTCTTTACTGCACTCTACTGTGTTTCTTTACTGCACTCTACTGTGTTTAGTCACTGTACTCTACTGTGTTTAGTTACTGCACTCTACTGTGTCCTTTATTGCACTCTACTGTGTGTCCTTACTGCACTGTACTGTGTCTCTTTACTGCACTCTTCTGTGTCCCTTTACTGCACTCTACTGTGTTTAGTTACTGCACTCTATTGTGTCTCTTTACTGCACTGTACTGTGTTTCTTTACTGCACACTACTGTGTTTCTTTACTGCACTCTACTGTGTCTCTTTACTGCACTCTACTGTGTTTCTTTACTGCACTCTACTGTGTCTCATTACTGTACTCTTCTGTGTCTCTTTACTGCACGCTTCTGTGTCTCTTTACTGCACTCTACTGTGTCTCTTTACTGCACTCTACTGCGTCCTTTATTGTACTCTACTGTGTCTCTTTACTGCACTGTACTGTGTTTCTTTACTGCACTCTACTGTGTCTCTTTACTGCACTCTTCTGTGTCTCTTTACTGCACTCTTCTGTGTCCCTTTACTGCACTCTACTGTGTTTAGTTACTGCACTCTACTGTGTCTCTTTACTGCACTCTACTGTGTTTCTTTACTGCACTCTACTGTGTCTCTTTACTGCATTCTTCTGTGTCTCTTTACTGCACTCTACTGTGTTTCTTTACTGCAATCTACTGTGTCTCCTTACTGCACTCTATTGTGTCTCTTTACTGTACTCTACTGTGTCTCTTTACTGCACTCTACTTTGTCTCTTTACTGGACTCTACTATGTTTAGTTACTGCACTCTATTGTGTATCTTTACTGCACTCTATTGTGTTTAGTGACTGCACTCTATTGCACTCTACTGTCTTTCTTTACTGCACTCTACTTTGTCTCCTTACTGCACTCTACTGTGTCTCTTTACTGCAATCTCCTCTGTCTCTTTACTGCACTCTACTGTGTCTCTTTACTGCACTCTACTGTGTCTCTTTACTGCAATCTACTGTGTCTCTTTACTGCACTCTACTATGTTTAGTTACTGCACCCTAATGCGTCCTTTATTGCAATCTATTGTGTCTCTTTACTGCACTCTACTGGGTCTCTTTACTGCACTCTTCTGTCTCTTTACTACACTCTACTGTGTTTCTTTACTGCACTCTACTGTGTCTCTTTACTGCACTCTTCTGTGTCTCTTTAGTCACTCCTGTGTTTCTTTCCTGTACTGTGCTGAGTTTAGTTAACTCTATTGTGATTTATTACTGTACTACTGTATATCTTTACTGTTCTGTCCTGTGCTTATATAACTATAATGAACAGTGTAGAATATTTATTATCAGATAACATTACAAACAGAATCATCTTCAGTTTACAGTAGAAACAGTCTCTTACTTTGTGTGTGAGGGTCCAGGTTCATTACTGAAGTCTAGAGGACGTCCTTTACTACGGTCACTCATCTTCAGGTCTGAGAGGTAAACCAGTAACACTGGAAACACACAGTACAGTTAAAAAAGCAGAGTTTATATTAGTTTCATCAAAATCATTTGTATTTTATAGTTCTCATAATGATCAACTTTAAATGTTTTATATCCAGCAAATAAGTCAGACTTCACACTGTGTCTGTTCTCCGTTTAGTCTCTGGGTGTGTCACACATGAAGTGGCTCAGAAACCAGGAAATGAAAAGAGTAAACAATCTCAAGCAACACCTTGGAGAATTTATTTTGACATAAAGTATAACAGACTAAACAAATCAACAGGAAAAAAATCAGATTAATCAGTAATTAGAGTAAACTCGACATGCAACTCTAGTAGGAACACTCACCCAGCCTCAGACAGGTTTCCTCCTTCTGCTCCGAGTGTAAAATGGAGAGTGGTAATAAAACTTCTTACTTTCACTTCTGTGTTTAGCTCCTGTTTGCTCCTCCTCCTGTCTGATCAGCAGCTCTCTTGTACAAGAATGTGTCGGGTGGAGTCAGCAAGTTACGACACGTTTAGGTAAAAGTTTGAACAATAAGCCCTCACATACGGTTCAAATTAGTCCCATTTGGACATGTGACAGCAGCAAAAATACCCTAAATGTCATTATTTTAGCCTGAAATTGGATTACTTTTAAACCATGTTAAATGTCTAGATATCAGCTCTTGAACTCTTATCAGCTATTTTTGTTGTAATCATTTACATTTGTCCAAACAAATGTAACTTAAGTTGGACCAGGCATTAAAATGAACAAGAAATTGAAGAAAACAAGGGTGATCTAATATTTTTTTCCCAAGACTGTATATATATATATATATATATATTTACATATATATATATTTATACATATATATATGCAATATATATCCCGATATTTTTTATCACAAAGTGAAAGCAAATGTTCAGTCAGAGTCAAATATAACATGTAACAAGTAGTTTTATTAAAACCGTTTATTTAAGTGAACATAAATACTGTATAACAGGAGAACCTTTTAAAAAAAATCAAAAATCAAAAATCAAAGCTCCATAAAGTGCACATTTAAATAAAAATAGCCTATGGAATTAAATAGGCTAATCTTTTTCTGAAATATTTATATTTATATGAGAAAAGAATAATGAACATTACAAAAGAACTAAATATGAGAAACCCTAGTAAGGGCAGCATTTATATATAAAGAAAGAAAAAAATTAACGTTATCGATATATGTGATATGGTCTAATTCCATATCACATTCAAAAATATATCTATATATTTTTTATATCAATATATCGCCCAGCCCTAATGTTTCAAGAGTGAATTAATAAACACATGTTCCAGGGCCAGATTAACACTCTGCTGTACCCTGGGCAACAATATTCAAGGGCCCCATCATCACGACCCCAGAATCACCATAAACCGGCAAAATACGGAATAAATTACAGTAATATACAGTTAATATTCTCAATACATCAATAACTAACTGTCATCAAGTGCATTTTCATGGACATATGTGCAAACGCTCATAGAACTACAAATGCACCACGAGGCCACTCACTGACATATGATGTTATGAAAACAAAACACAGCAGCATCAGTATAATCTGGCAAAAATGACCCACTAAATAGATAATAATAATAATAATAATAATAATAAGAAGAAGAAGAAGAAGAAGAAGAAGAAGAAGAAGAAGAAGAAGAAGAAGAATACATTTTATTTGGAAGGCGCCTTTCTTTGCACTCAAGGACACCATACAAAAAGATAGGAAAAGATTGGGAAGGAAGTGTCTCAATTTTCACAAAAAATAAGTAAACAACCACTTTCAAAGCATCCAATATTTATTTACCAACACTTATTCCCGGCAAAAAATGTATTATAGATAGATGCATCACAGAGGAAGACAAGACACAAACAAAAAAATAAGAATCTAGAATCAAGTAGCATTTTGGTCCTCAGCTCTTTTTAAACAGAAATCACTCTGAAATCACCTCAAAATTCATTTTTGAGCAACAGGTCCGATGGACAGTTTAACATATAAGAGAGAGATAAGCAGATATTTTTCTTGTGCCCACACTGCCCTGGGCCCTTTAGAGGTCAGGGGCCCTTGGGCAAATGCCCAGTTGCCCATATGGTTAATCTGGCCTTGACACTGTCCCTGCTCTCTGAAACATTAATTAATGATCCATTTATTAATGTCAGATTTATTAATGTCAGATTAATGGCTATTTATACATTCTAAATAGACTTGTAGTATAGACACTCATGAGGACATTGCTACTGTGAAGGCATGCCATATGAACCCTATGTGAGGGTTAACCCTCTGGAGTCCATGAAAGCGCCGGAGCACGACTTCTTCGTGACGTCCAAAAAAGACACAAAAAGACACAAAATGACTAGAAAACAAGACACAAAATGACCATAAAAGACACAGAAGGCACAAAATGACAAAAAAGAGACAAAATGACCAAAAAAAGACACAACAACAGACACATAATGACCAAAAAAGACACAAAAAGACACAAAATGACTAGAAAAAAAGACACAAAATGACCATAAAAGACACAGAAGACACAAAATGACAAAAAAGAGACAAAATGACCAAAAAAGACACAACAACAGACACAAAATAACCAAAAAAGACACACAACATTTTTTTAAAAAGACACAAAAAGACATGAAATGACTAGAAAAAAAGACACAAAATGACCATAAAAGACACAGAAGACACAAAATGACAAAAAAGAGACAAAATGACCAAAAAAAGACACAACAATAGACACAAAATGACCAAAAAAGACACACAAAAATTTGTCAAAAAGACACAAAAAGACATGAAATGACTAGAAAAAAAGACACAAAATGACCATAAAAGACACAGAAGACACAAAATGACAAAAAAGAGACAAAATGACCAAAAAAAGACACAAAAATAGACACAAAATAACCAAAAATGACACAAAAAGACACGAAATGACCATAAAAGACACAAAATGACAAAAAAGAGACAAAATGACCAAAAAAAGACACAACAATAGACACAAAATGACAAAAAAAGACACAACAACAGACACATAATGACCAAAAAAGACACAAAAAACTAAAAAATGACTAGAAAAAAAGACACAAAATGACCATAAAAGACACAGAAGACACAAAATGACAAAAAAGAGACAAAATGACCAAAAAAGACACAACAGACACAAAATAACCAAAAAAGACACACAACATTTTTTAAAAAAGACACAAAAAGACATGAAATGACTAGAAAAAAAGACACAAAATGACCATAAAAGACACAGAAGACACAAAATGACAAAAAAGAGACAAAATGACCAAAAAGAGACACAACAATAGACACAAAATGACCGAAAAAGACACAAAATGACTAGAAAAAAAGACACAAAATGACCATAAAAGACACAGAAGACACAAAATGACAAAAAAGAGACAAAATGACCAAAAAAAGACACACAACAGTCACATAATGACCAAAAAAGACACAAAAAACTAAAAGACACAAAAAGACACAAAATGACTAGAAAAAAAGACACAAAATGACCATAAAAGACACAGAAGACACAAAATGACAAAAAAAAGACAAAATGACCAAAAAAAGACACAACAACAGTCACATAATGACCAAAAAAGACACAAAAAACTAAAAGACACAAAATGGCTAGAAAAAAAGACACAAAATGACCATAAAAGACACAGAAGACACAAAATGACAAAAAAGAGACAAAATGACCAAAAAAGACACAACAACAGACACAAAATAACCAAAAAAGACACACAAAAATTTGTCAAAAAGACACAAAAAGACATGAAATGACTAGAAAAAAAGACACAAAATGACCATAAAAGACACAGAAGACACAAAATGACAAAAAAGAGACAAAATGACCAAAAAAAGACACAAAAATAGACACAAAATAACCAAAAATGACACAAAAAGACACGAAATGACCATAAAAGACACAAAATGACAAAAAAGAGACAAAATGACCAAAAAAAGACACAACAATAGACACAAAATGACAAAAAAAGACACAACAACAGACACATAATGACCAAAAAAGACACAAAAAACTAAAAAATGACTAGAAAAAAAGACACAAAATGACCATAAAAGACACAGAAGACACAAAATGACAAAAAAGAGACAAAATGACCAAAAAAGACACAACAACAGACACAAAATAACCAAAAAAGACACACAACATTTTTTAAAAAAGACACAAAAAGACATGAAATGACTAGAAAAAAAGACACAAAATGACCATAAAAGACACAGAAGACACAAAATGACAAAAAAGAGACAAAATGACCAAAAAGAGACACAACAATAGACACAAAATGACCGAAAAAGACACAAAATGACTAGAAAAAAAGACACAAAATGACCATAAAAGACACAGAAGACACAAAATGACAAAAAAGAGACAAAATGACCAAAAAAAGACACACAACAGTCACATAATGACCAAAAAAGACACAAAAAACTAAAAGACACAAAAAGACACAAAATGACTAGAAAAAAAGACACAAAATGACCATAAAAGACACAGAAGACACAAAATGACAAAAAAAAGACAAAATGACCAAAAAAAGACACAACAACAGTCACATAATGACCAAAAAAAACACAAAAAACTAAAAGACACAAAATGGCTAGAAAAAAAGACACAAAATGACCATAAAAGACACAGAAGACACAAAATGACAAAAAAGAGACAAAATGACCAAAAAAGACACAACAACAGACACAAAATAACCAAAAAAGACACACAAAAATTTGTCAAAAAGACACAAAAAGACATGAAATGACTAGAAAAAAAGACACAAAATGACCATAAAAGACACAGAAGACACAAAATGACAAAAAAGAGACAAAATGACCAAAAAAAGACACAAAAATAGACACAAAATAACCAAAAATGACACAAAAAGACACGAAATGACCATAAAAGACACAGAAGACACAAAATGACAAAAAAGAGACAAAATGACCAAAAAAAGACACAACAATAGACACAAAATGACAAAAAAAGACACAACAACAGACACATAATGACCAAAAAAGACACAAAAAACTAAAAAAGACACAAAATTACTAGAAAAAAAGACACAAAATGACCATAAAAGACACAGAAGACACAAAATGACAAAAAAGAGACAAAATGACCAAAAAAAGACACAACAACAGTCACATAATGACCAAAAAAGACACAAAAAACTAAAAGACACAAAAAGACACAAAATTACTAGAAAAAAAGACACAAAATGACCATAAAAGACACAGAAGACACAAAATGACAAAAAAGAGACAAAATGACCAAAAAAGACACAACAACAGACACAAAATAACCAAAAAAGACACAAAAATTTGTCAAAAAGACACAAAAAGACATGAAATGACTAGAAAAAAGACACAAAATGACCATAAAAGACACAGAAGACACAAAATGACAAAAAAGAGACAAAATGACCAAAAAAAGACACAAAAATAGACACAAAATAACCAAAAAAGACACAAAAAGACACGAAATGACCATAAAAGACACAGAAGACACAAAATGACAAAAAAGAGACAAAATGACCAAAAAAAGACACAACAATAGACACAAAATGACAAAAAAAGACACAACAACAGACACATAATGACCAAAAAAGACACAAAAAACTAAAAAAAGACACAAAAAGACACAAAATTACTAGAAAAAAAGACACAAAATGACCATAAAAGACACAGAAGACACAAAATGACAAAAAAGAGACAAAATGACCAAAAAAGACACAACAACAGACACAAAATAACCAAAAAACACACAAAAAGACACGAAATGACCATAAAAGACACAGAAGACACAAAATGACAAAAAAGAGACAAAATGACCAAAAAAAAGACACAACAATAGACACAAAATGACAAAAAAAGACACAACAACAGACACATAATGACCAAAAAAGACACAAAAAACTAAAAAAAGACACAAAAAGACACAAAATTACTAGAAAAAAAAGACACAAAATGACCATAAAAAGACACAACAATCGACACAAAATGACCAAAAAAGACACAAAATGACAAAAAAAGACACAAAAAAGACACAAAAATGACAAAAAAAGACACAAAAAAGACATGAAAAGGATTAAAAAATGGACAAAATAGTCCAAGACTCCATAGAGTTAAGAATATTGTATTTTACTTGACATGACCCAAAGATTTGGACCTGGAGACGAGACTGCCATGTCCCCTGCAGCAGCGGCAGGGGACGCTAGTAGAGCTATACACATTTATATATATGGTGCTGGTTCCACCAATCACAACACGGAGATGGCCTGCGTCATCACCTTCGGTCCAATCAGTGGAGCGGCCGCCACAGTAAGCCCCGCCCCCGCAGAGAAACCGCCATCACGAAATTAAAAACAAGGAGGTGGCAGATGAGGAGCAGCTCCGCTTCACAGCCAGGTAAACTCTCCCCGGCCTCCCCGCCAAACCCTCCCCGGGGAGCAGGCGGACATTCGCGGACATCGATGCGGACTCTGCCGCCTCTCTCCTCCGGGGTGTACTCGGTTGTTTCTCCCTCCGCAGCTGCGGGGAAGCGTGACCTGCCGGAGCTAGCTGCTAGCAGGCAGGAGCTAGCTAGGTAGCATCTGTAGTTTCTGCTCCATAAGAAGGAAACACGTGAGCAGCAAACACCGAGTTGGTGCTGGCGCCAAGCTGTAAGCTGTGTTTAGTCTTTCCCCGAGCGGGAAGATCAGCTGACGTCACTTAGCAACTAGTCTGAGAGGATTAATGTAAAAAAAAGTTACGGCGCGAAATCCGTTTAAACCTGTTAGGGTCAGCTGTTTCTACCCGGGGAGGAGGAGAGAGGAGGAGGAAGGAGGAGGAGAGAGAAGGAGGAGGGAGAGGAGGAGAAGGAGAGGAAGGAGGAGGAAGAGAGAGAGAGAGAGAGTAGAAGAGAAGGAGAAAGAGAGAGAGGAGGAGAGAGAGAGGAGGAGAGAGAGAGGAGGAAGAGAGAGAGAGGAGGAGGAGAGAGAAGGAGGAGGAAGAGAAAGAGAAAGGAGGAGGGAAAAAGAGAGATGGGAGCAGAGAGGAGGAGGAGAGGAAGGAGGAGAGAGAGGAGGAGGAAGAGAGAGAGGAGTAGAAGAGAAGGAGAAAGTGAGAGAGGAGGAGAAGGAGAGAGAGATGGGAGCAGAGAGGAGGAGGAGAAGGAAGAGAGAGGAGTAGAAGAGAAGGAGAAAGTGAGAGAGGAGGAGGAGAGTGAAGGAAGAGGAAGGAGGAGGGAGAGGAGTAGAAGAGAAAGAGGAAGAAGGAGGGAAAGAGAGAGATGGGAGCAGAGAGGAGGAGGAGAAGGAAGAGAGAGGAGTAGAAGAGATGGAGAGAGAGAAGGAGGAGGAAGCGAGGAGGGAAAAGAGATGGGAGCAGAGAGGAGGAAGAGAAAGGAGGAGAAGGAGGGGAGAGGGGGAGGAAAAGAGAGGAGGAGAAAGAGAGAGAGGGGTTTGGAAAAGACTCCTGTAAAGCTCTGGTGTCCCTCCTGCTCCCATCTGAAGACATCTAGTGTTTAGAGTTTCTAGTCTCACACTGAGATTTTAGACAGACTGTTAATCTATCAGGGAACTATTTACAAGACTACAACTAGGAGAGAAGGAGGAGGAGGAGAAAGAGGGAGAGGAGGAGAAAGAGGGAGAGGAGGAGGAGGAGAAAGAGGGAGAGGAGGAGGAGGAGGGAGAGGAGACTGAATCTAGCAGGAAACTATTTACAAGACTACAACGAGACAGTAAAAATAGTTATAAGGAAGAATAAAGTAAAGGAACATTTAGAAATGAATTCATGATTTACATTTATGTCGTATTTAATTATAATTTGTTTAGTTGAATAATTATATTTATCAGCTCTATCAACTTTCATTTAGTTAATCACACATTAATCAGCCATTATTTATGACTTATTTATGTATACATTTATTCATACACTTTAACTGGATCTCCTTACTGTTCTCTTTACTAAGAAACAGCGCCCCTAAATCCCGCTTCTGTCCGTAAATATACGACATCAGTATATTTTTTATTTAGGACTGAGCTCACTATCATTATTGTGATGTTCCTTTTTCCTGTGGAAGTGGTTTTACTGGAACCAGTCTGAACCGTCTTCAAACAAAAACAAATCAGATTTTTCTGCTTGTTTTTTTTTTTTAATTCAATTTACTGATTTCGGAATGGACTTTTTACACGAAACACCTCACACAAGAAGCAAAATCAACCTAGCTGGAGATGAAACATGCCTTGATAAAACATAAAACACTCTTGCATGGTATTTTTCTTATTTGCAGATTTGTGACAGGTATAAGTTTGTTACTTTTTTTTTTTTTTTGCACCATTCACTTTGCCTCTAGAGGCTTTGTTTTTGCCAGTTTGCCATTGTGAATAAGAATTAGTTCTGTTGTTTTCTGGTTCTGCTCCCCAAATAACAGAGTTTACATTTATATTTGCAGGAATTAGGATTTATTTCTGTACACATCGGTCAGATCACCGCGAACACTTTTTGACTTGATGTGTGTGTTTATGGTCGTCCATCGGGGGGATTGCAGTGATGTAAACATCTCCATATTGTTCCTGTCAGGATTAATCAGGCAGGACGAGGCGGTGCAGATATGAGTGACGTGGCGGAGGAAGCGATGGACAGCTCTGCGCTGTCGGAGGAAGAAGTGGAGGACCAGCAGGAGGCGTCGCAGGAAAACCAGTCGAGTCTGAACAAAAGCAGCTCCAAAATATCTGGTAAAGTAAAAAGGGAAGGTTTATTTAACCCCCTCTGTTCACACTGCGAGTCAGCAACTAGAATCCCACCTCATGAAAACTCTCTGGGATACTATTTTACTGATTTATTACCACTGTTGTTGCAGCCGCAGGAGAAATCCTAGAAGGCAAGCGGGCCAAGAAGACAGTGGAGAGGCTCGACTTCCAGGCACCGAAGCAAAAGGAGAAGCTCAAGATCGGAGATGGTAAACATATGTAACTCTTTTATAAGCCTGAGATGGTTGGGTGTAAATTTTCATTTATCCTTTATTTATTTTCTCGAGGAATCATTGAGGGCAATCCCTCATTTGCAATGATGTCGAGAGTACAGAGAAAACACGAAACAGAGTACAGAGAAAACACAAAACAGAGTACAGAGAAAACACAAAACAGAGTACAGAGAAAACACAAAACAGAGTACAGAGAAAACACGAAACCGAGTACAGAGAAAACACGAAACCGAGTACAGAGAAAACACGAAACAGAGTACAGAGAAAACACGAAACCGAGTACAGAGAAAACACGAAACCGAGTACAGAGAAAACGCGAAACCGAGTACAGAGACAACGCGAAACAGGGTACAGAGAAAACGCGAAACAGGGTACAGAGAAAACACAAAACAGAGTACAGAGAAAACACAAAACAGAGTACAGAGAAAACATGAAACCAAGTACAGAGAAAACACGAAACAGAGTACAGAGAAAACACGAAACAGAGTACAGAGAAAACACGAAACAGAGTACAGAGAAAACGCGAAACCGAGTACAGAGAAAACACAAAACCGAGTACAGAGAAAACGCGAAACCGAGTACAGAGAAAACGCGAAACCGAGTACAGAGAAAACATGAAACCGAGTACAGAGAAAACACGAAACAGAGTACAGAGAAAACACGAAACAGAGTACAGAGAAAACACGAAACAGAGTACAGAGAAAACACGAAACAGAGTACAGAGAAAACACGAAACAGAGTACAGAGAAAACACGAAACAGAGTACAGAGAAAACACGAAACAGAGTATAGAGAAAACACGAAACAGAGTGCAGAGAAAACACGAAACCGAGTACAGAGAAAAACACGAAACCGAGTACAGAGAAAACACGAAACAGAGTACAGAGAAAACACGAAACAGAGTATAGAGAAAACACGAAACCGAGTACAGAGAAAACACGAAACAGAGCACAGAGAAAACACGAAACAGAGTACAGAGAAAACACGAAACAGAGTACAGAGAAAACACGAAACCGAGTACAGAGAAAACACAAAACCGAGTACAGAGACGAGACCGAGTACGGACAAAACACATGCAAAAACATTAAAAACAGTTGAATTGAAAGGCAGGGTTATTGGTTATCATAGATTTAAACTGGCCCATAGTTACATGATAGATGAAAGCTGTCGGCTTGTTTGTGGTCCATATTTTCAGGTAGTGGAGAGAAACTCGGGGACATTCCACGCACCGGCTTCCAGATCACCAAGACGAAGCCAGCTGACCTGAAACCTCTGCACACCATCCTGTTCGACAGGCCGGGAAAGGTACAAACATCTGGATTCAGTCTGTATTTCCTATCGGTGCAGAGATTGGTGTAGGCAGCTTCAGTTTCTTGTTGACACCCCAGCCTTTTTTATTTTAGTGAATTCAACTTCTTTAAGGTGTGTTGAGATGCCAAAAAACTTCTATGACGCCATTTTATTGTGTTTTTTTTACCAGATGGCCACAATAAAGAAGAACTTGCGTCTGTTTAACGGCTTTCCTTTCGACGCAGACAGCGAACAGTACACCAAAAAACGAGAAAAGCTCCTCAAGTAAGTTTCTGAGCAGAGACGCTCTGCCTCTTCAGTCATCACGTGGAATAAGAGAGAGAGCTCAGTTTGGTTTTCTTTGCTCCGAAACCTAAAGGTAGTTCTTGGCATCTGATTCTGACGGGGGAGTTTGTTCTCAGGTGATAAAGTATGATAAAGTGCTGTCGCTTTGTGATAAAAAAAATCTTTGTTTTTCAAATGCAGGAATTCAAATTTTACCAGCACCAAACTGAAAGTGGTCTGCGGTGTTCTGGATCTGGAGAAGAAAGGAACCCACTCAGACCTGGTCGACAGGATCCTGACTTTCCTCACCGCACCGAAAAACAGCGGCAAGGTAAGCCAGCAAGTCCCATTTTTAACAGAGAATGGTTTAATATAAGGCGTGTTTCCACTGAGTACTAATTGAGTACTTTTTGTAAAGCGGCTGAGTGTTTTGGCTCCACCCACTAGTTAGTTTCCCTCTGTTTCCATATAGGTAATTTAGTAGTCGCTATTCAATGCCGTTAATGTGACAACAGACCGACGCGGCAAGCAGTGTTGCCAACTTAGAGACTGTGTCTCTATATTTAGACTATTCAGACCCTCTAGAGACTCTTTGTCTCTATATTTAGACTATTCAGACCCTCTAGAGACTCTTTGTCTCTATATTTAGACTATTCAGACCCTCTAGAGACTCTTTGTCTCTATATTTAGACTATTCAGACCCTCTAGAGACTCTTTGTCTCTATATTTAGACTATTCAGACCCTCTAGAGACTCTTTGTCTCTATATTTAGACTATTCAGACCCTCTAGAGACTCTTTGTCTCTATATTTAGACTACTCAGACCCTCTAGAGACTCTTTGTCTCTATATTTAGACTATTCAGACCCTCTAGAGACTCTTTGTCTCTATATTTAGACTATTCAGACTCTCTAGAGACTCTTTGTCTCTATATTTAGACTATTCAGACCCTCTAGAGACTCTTTGTCTCTATATTTAGACTATTCAGACCCTCTAGAGACTCTTTGTCTCTATATTTAGACTATTCAGACCCTCTAGAGACTATTTGTCTCTATATTTAGACTATTCAGACCCTATAGAGACTCTTTGTCTCTATATTTAGACTATTCAGACCCTCTAGAGACTATTTGTCTCTATATTTAGACTATTCAGACCCTCTAGAGACTCTTTGTCTCTATATTTAGACTATTCAGACCCTCTAGAGACTCTGTCTCTATATTTAGACTATTCAGACCCTCTAGACCAGGGATGGGCAACTTAAATGCTGCAGGGGGCCACAATTTTTCATGTTCACTACCACAGGGCCACATATAGGAGCGTGCACTTAACCAGATATGATGAAACTGCCATTTTAAATATGTTTACAGTGCAGTAACTTAACATATTTCATGCTCTAATGTATGTACAACAGTATAAATAGGAATACAAAAGGTTTGAATCAAATAAAAAATAACCACTTACTGTGATTTCTTTTTTTTCATTGCGAGAACAGTAGACCAACATTAATTGCAAGTAATTTTGCGCATTTTTACACTGCACTTTTAAGATTTCATGCTCAGATGCATGTGGTTGTACTGAGGGCCACTTCAAGTGAGGGTGAGGGCCGCATGTGGCCCCTGGGCCTCCAGTTGCCCCTCCCTGATGTAAGTGTAAATTTAACCTCTTAAAACCGAAAGTCCACACAAACTTGGTGTCCCGTGAAAGCAGAAACTACGCTGATTACAAAGATATGTGTCACATCACTGTGCTAGCCCCCAAAACAGGCGGTCGCCAAAGTTTACAATGGTAAAATTGTGGGTCCCTCAAGAAAAAGGTTGGGAATCACTGCTCTAGGCCACTGAATGCCCATTTTTGCACAATTAATGGACATATTTGTCCATTGGGGAAGTTTTAAGAGAGAAATTGTACTTTTTGTTATTTTCCCTTTGGCAGCGTCTGCCCGTGAAGAAAAAGAGAAAATCAAAGAAGAAACTGTCAGGCGACGACTCTAACGCCAAAACCAAGAAGAAGAGCAAACCCAAACCCAGGAGCTCGTCGTCCAGTCCCAAGAAGTCCAAAACGGGGAGCAAGTCCAAAGCCATCGTGATGGACTCCAGCAGCGACGAGGATGAGGAGGAGGAGGACGAGAAGGTGGGAGCTTCAGCTGAGGCTGAAGGCTCGGACGCAGAGGACAAACCATCAGAGAAGGAGGAGGACCAGTCTGACAAGTCAGAGGAGTCTGCAGAGGAGGAGGAGGAGGAGGAGGATGAAGATGATGATGAGGTGAGGTTGTCTGGCTGAGGATGAAACTAGTTTTCACACTCTGTATCTATCAGAGTGGACGAGTTGGCTGTAAGCAAGCTAAGGCACTTAATACTTCATGGCTTTCTGATTTATTTCCATATTCCACTTCAACACGAGTTACAGCATAGTATCGCAATATTTAACGTAGCAATATTATATCGATTCATGGCATTTTTTCCCCTCACTTTTATGAATATCCTTGAGATCCTTGAGGTATCATATGAAACTAGAAGGTCTAAGGAGTCTATAGGCACCATGTGCGTCAGGATATCGTGTCGGGAAGTTGTGAAAATAACGCTGCAAAGTTTGGCTTTTTTTTTATATTTAATGGTGGTATTCAAAGCAAAACGTTGTTGTCGTCCATACATGTTTGATAACGGTTCAGTTTGACTGAATACTTTGTTGGTTACTTAAATTACTAGAAAAAGAAGTCAAAATTACCAGAAAAAATGTCAAAATTACCAGATAAAATGTTAAAATTACCAGAAAAAATGTTAAAATTACCAGAAAAAATGTCAAATTTACCAGAAAAAATGTCACTTAGCAAAAAAAGACTAAATTACCAGAAAAAATGTCAAAATTACCAGAAAAAATGTCAAAATTACCAGATAAAATGTTAAAATTACCAGAAAAAATGTCAAAATTACCAGAAAAAATGTCACTTAGCAAAAAAAGACTAAATTACCAGAAGTAAAAAGTAGAAATCACCAGATAATAAGCCATAATCATTATAATTAGAAGACATTTAATAAATTAAGACATGAAATTCTATCATATTCTATTTTATTGAGATTCTCCTGTAATTCCTAATAGGAAACAGTAAGGTGGTCGCCTTCTTCTTTTCAGTCAGTTTATTCTTCCAGTTTTTTAATCCACAAACATTATGTGTCAGTCTCCCAAATCGAAGTCGAGCAGAGGGAAGTCTGCTTCCAAGAAATCTGCTCCGGTGAAAAGACAGAGGACGCCAGCGAAGAAGACGGGGCCGCCCAAAAAGAGGGCGAAGAAGGACGATTCAGACGAGTCCGAGTCCGACGCCGACAGTGAAGCCGACGAGAAGGTGAGACAGAAAAGCAGCTGTGTTTTGCTTATTCTATTTATAATATGATTCCTTGGAGGTTTAGCCGCTGTTTGTCTTTGGTTTAACAGCCCAAAAAGAAGAAATCAGCTCCGGCCAAACCTGCCGCCAAAACCAAGAAAGCCGACAGTAGCAGCAACAGCAAAACCAACACCAACACAGGTGAGACGAGGCCTCCAGATAATTATAGACATTATTATAGACATTATAGAGGCTGTTTACACAGAGCAGAGAGGAGAGGACAGGAGAGAATGTCTTTTTTTTTTTGTGTGGAAATTTCACGTCTTTTTTAGTCATATTGTCTTTTTTTTTTTTTTTTTTTTGTCTTTTCTCGCATCTTTTTTTGTGGTAATTTCACGTCTTTTTTGTGGTAATTTCACGTCTTTTTTGTGGTAATTTCACTTTTTTTTTTTGTGGTAATCTCACGTCTTTTTTTGTGCCAATTTTCACGTCTTTTTTTGTGGGAATTTCACGTCTTCTTTTGTGTGAATTTCACGTCTTTTTTTGTGGGAATTTCACGTCTTTTTTTGTGGGAATTTCACGTCTTTTTTTGTGGTCACTTCACGTCTTTTTTTGTGGTCATTTCACGTCTTTTTTTGTGGTCATTTCACGTCTTTTTTAGTCATTTTGTCTTTTTTTGGTAATGTCACATCTTTTTTTGTGGTCATTTCACGTCTTTTTTAATCATATTGTCTTTTTTTGGTAATCTCGCATCTTTTTTTGTAAGAATTTCACGTCTTTTTTTGTAGGAATTTCACGTCTTTTGTGGTAATCTCACATCTTTTTTGTGGTAATTTCACGTCTTTTTTGTGGTCATTTCACGTCTTTTTTGTGGTAATTTCACATCTTTTTTTGTGGTCATTTCACGTCTTTTTTTGTGGGAATTTCACGTCTTTTTTAGTCATATTGTCTTTTTTTGGTAATGTCACATCTTTTTTTGTGGTCATTTCACGTCTTTTTTTGTGGGAATTTCACGTCTTTTTTAGTCATATTGTCTTTTTTTGGTAATGTCACATCTTTTTTTGTGGTCATTTCACGTCTTTTTTGTGGTAATTTCACATCTTTTTTTGTGGTAATTTCACGTCTTTTTTGTGGTCATTTCACGTCTTTTTTTGTGGTCATTTCACATCTTTTTTTGTGGGAATTTCACGTCTTTTTTAGTCATATTGTCTTTTTTTGGTAATCTCGCATCTTTTTTTGTAGGAATTTCACGTCTTTTTTTGTAGGAATTTCACGTCTTTTGTGGTAATCTCACATCTTTTTTGTGGTCATTTCACGTCTTTTTTGTGGTCATTTCACGTCTTTTTTGTGGTAATTTCAAGTCTTTTTTGTGGTAATTTCACGTCTCTTTTTTGTGGTAATTTCACGTCTTTTTTGTGGTAATTTCACATCTTTTTTTGTGGTAATTTCACGTCTTTTTTTGTGGTCATTTCACATCTTTTTTTGTGGGAATTTCACGTCTTTTTTAGTCATATTGTCTTTTTTTGGTAATCTCGCATCTTTTTTTGTAGGAATTTCACGTCTTTTTTTGTAGGAATTTCACGTCTTTTGTGGTAATCTCACATCTTTTTTGTGGTCATTTCACGTCTTTTTTGTGGTCATTTCACGTCTTTTTTGTGGTCATTTCACGTCTTTTTTGTGGTCATTTCATGTCTTTTTTGTGGTAATTTCACGTCTTTTTTGTGGTAATTTCACGTCTTTTTTTGTGGTAATTTCACGTCTTTTTTTGTGGTAATTTCATGTCTTTTTTGTGGTAATTTCACATCTTTTTTGTGGTAATTTCATGTCTTTTTTGTGGTAATTTCACGTCTTTTTTGTGGTAATCTCACGTTTTTTTTGGTGGTAATTTCACGTTTTTTTTTGTGGTAATTTCACGTCTTTTTTTGTGGTAATTTCATGTCTTTTTTGTGCTAATTTCACGTCTTTTTTTGGTGATCTCGCATCTTTTTTTTGTGGTAATTTCACGTCTTGTTGTGGTAATTTCAAGTGTTTTTTGTGGTAATTTCAAGTCTTTTTTGTGGTAATTTCAAGTCTTTTTTGTGGTAATTTCACGTCTTTTTTTTTTGTAATCACATATCTTTTTTTTGGTAATCACACATTTTTTTTGTGGTAATTTCACATATTTTTTTGGTAATCTCACGTCTTTTTTGTGCCAATTTTCACATATTTTTTTGTGGGAATTTCACGTCTTTTTTTGTGGGAATTTCACATCTTTTTTTGTGGGAATTTCACATCTTTTTTTGTGGTAATCACATATTTTTTTTGTGGTAATCACATATTTTTTTGGTAATCTCACGTCTTTTCTGTGCCAATTTTCACATATTTTTTTGTGGGAATTTCACATCTTTTTTTGTGGGAATTTCACATCTTTTTTTGTGGGAATTTCACGTCTTTTTTTGGGTGATCACATCTTTTTTCTACCTGCAGCAGAGGACAGCTCGGACGACGACGAGCCGCTCATCAAGATGATCAAGAAAGCTCCGACGGACGAGCAGCTGAAGGAGACGGTGCAGAGTCTGCTGAAGGAGGCCGACCTGGAGGAGATGACCATGAAGCAGATCTGCCAGAGGGTAAAGAGCTCCAGCTCACACTGACTCAGCCAGTAAACGCCCACTGTGTTAGCTCCACCTAAAGGGATCCGATACAACCTCTCCATCCATAAATCTGCCTTTACAACAATAATGAAGTTCAGGTTTCAGTGGCACTGTCGGAGAGTTATTAATCTAACTACAGTCATGGAAAAAGTGATTAGACCCTCCCTTGTTTTCTTCAATTTCTTGTTCATTTTAATGGCTGGTACAACTAATGCTGGGCTTACACCAAAAGATTCCCCCATTCCCAAAAGCCCTGAGCACTACTGTTATACTGTGGATTTTTTCTTCTTCCTCTTCCGGACACAATTTCATCCCACTACTAATAGGACAAATTATATATCAAAACGTGCGGTTTGATCGGGATCGGTGTGCTATAACTTTTCTCTACAGAATATGAATTTTTCGCGGCATAAGTCGCGAAAAACTGCCCAAACTTTTGCATTGAAATGAATGGGACGGCTGAAAAAAAATGAGCGTAAAAGAACAATAATTGTAGATTTTTAAACGTCTACTTCTCCGGCATAATTTCACCTAGAGACTCCATTTAAACTTTAAACAGTAGACACAAGTCTTGTGTATTGGTGTATTAATCCACGTTTCGATAGGTCATATAGTTTTTTATCAATCCCTGTTCAATGACCATGATCATTTTTGGAGAAATTCTGAGATTATAATGGGTGTGTATTGCACGGAATGTTCGTGTCACAGTGTGTGATGTCATCGCTCAGAGTGTAGAGGGAGAGAAAAAACTGTCAAAAAATAAATTTGAAAACTGCGCTCCAGGCCGCAAATTCCACTCTACAGAAATAATTTATACATAGAAACGTAGGAAAATTAGTCTTCTCCCTCACAATCCTCTGGTAAAGCTGTCAGAGTTATAGTTTGGGCGTAGGACGCACAGATGATCCACCAACACCACCAACAGCCTCATTGGCTCCCATATTAAAAACGCAGGGAGATTTCTGTAGAAAAGCATATTTAACAGTTTTTCAGATCGCTCTTACAAAGCTATTTCTTCATTTTTCTTCACAAAAAAACATATGTAGACGTTCAGGAAGAACTCAGGACGCTCAAAGTGAAGTCGGATCAATGATAGGTATTATGGTTTTGCCAAAAATGCTTTCTGTTCGAGGCCAGACATTCCAGTCTGTCCCCCTCTGGCTGCTGTCACTCTTCCGAACATTGGCAGTTGGTGGCAGTTAATTCTGTTGAATGATAATAATCCTTTAATTTCTCTGTTTCAGGTGTTTGACACGTATCCAGACCACGACCTGGCCAGCAAGAAGGACTACATCAAACAGACCGTCAAGTCTGTGAGTACACACACACACACACACACACACACACACACGTACAGCACCAGTCAAAAGGTTGGACACACCTTCTCATTTCATGGTTTTTCTTTATTTTTTACTATTTTCAACATTGTAGATTAATATGAAAGACATCAAACACTATGAAGGAACACTTGTTTGGTTATGTATTAAACATTTTTTATATTTTGGATTCTTTAAAGTATCCTTTAGCCTTTTTGCTCTGAACATTAAGAAGGAAATAAATTCCACAATTGAACTCTTGACGAGCTGGAAACCATCCAGGTGATCAGCTCTCATCACATCTCAAATATTTAAAACATATTGTTGTTTTTTTGTTTTTTGCCTCACCTCCCAGTCTGAGGTGAGTTTGAAACTTTCCTTTGGGGATTAACGTGAATTTAAAGTAAAATTTCACCCTCAACATTCATCTTTTTGTTGTTCAATAAAGTTCTACTTACAAATAAATCTTCACATCTTTTTTGGTAATTTCACATATTTGTTAAAAAAAAAAAATTCACAAACTTTTTTGTAATTTCACGAATTTTTTTGGTATTCGTAACGTTTTTTTTTTGTAATTTCATGTATTTTATTGGGTAATTTCACATATTTTTATTCTGTAATTTTACATCCTTTTTGGTTTTCGTACCAAATTTTTTTTAAGGTAATTTCACATATATTTTTGGTATTTGTGACACTCTTTTATTTTTGTCATTTTGTTTCTTTTTGGGTAATTTCACGTCTTTTTTTGGTAATTTCACGTCTTTTTTGGTAAACTCCCATCTTCTTTTTTTTGGGTAATTTCACGTCTTTTTTTTGTAATTTCATGTTTGTTTGTTTTTGTCATATGTGTCTTTTTTTTGGTAAACTCACATCTTTTGTAACTTCACGTCTTTTGTTAATTTTTTATCTTTTTTTGTAATTTCACGTCTTTTTGGGGTAATTTCACAAACCTTTTTTTTTCTTTTTTCTTTTTTTTTTTTTTCAATTTGTGTCCCTTTTTTGGTCATTTTTTCCGGTAATTAATAGGAAACACTGATATGATAGATCTGTTTGCATCGTGAGCTTGTTGTATTTGGGTGCTGACTCCATCATAAATATAATAAAGATAAGATGTTTGAGAACTTTTCTTTGTTTGAATGTTTCCTCAGCTCATCATATGAAGATCTGAAGAATCGCTGCAGCGAAGGAAAACTTCAGTAGAAATCACTGAAAAGCTTTTTTTTCTTTTTTTCTTCATATCAGTTTGTTTTCATACGAAACCGTTTTCTACATGATTATGTTGTGTTTTTCTATTATTGTGTGTCTGTATAGATTTTCAGAGTAACTCCACAGCGGTCATCACCATCAAGCAGCTGATTTATCAGATTTATCGTTCAAAACGTCAACAAAATCCATTTATTTTTCCACTTGAGAGCGATGAAGGAGACCGACATGGAAAAGTCCCAGAACTGATTTTATTATCTCATCTTTGCTTTTGATTCGCAGGACTTCAGTTTTAACTTCTGGGTGAATATCTGTAAATATGTTTCTAAGTAGGTGAAGCTATTTTTGACTAACAGGCGTCATTCTGTCTAAGATTCTTTGTTCCCTTTGGCTGTTTTTGGTCGTCAGACATTAATTAATCCTGCTGAGTAATTGACGTACTGATGATTAAAATTGTACTTTTTTTTTAAAACAAAAATTGTCTTGAATGTGTGTTTGAGTTTTGTTTAAAAAAGAAAAGAAAAACATCCATCTTGTGCAGAAGTCGCCACATGTAACTGTTTCCTGTTACGATCCAGATAAAAAATAAATAAAAATCAACTGTTGGGAGACTTTCTACAGGTTTCTGTGGACAGAGAGGGGGAATAATAATGAGGAGAATTTAGAATTTTCTTTTTATTATGCAGTTTGAGAAAAAAGTAGAAATATTGAGAAAAAATCAAAATGTTGATAGAAAAAGAGTAACTTATTTATGTTGGTAAAGTTGTAAAGATGTCCACAAATATAATAAATCATCAGAGGAACATTGTTTCTATCCAACAGTTTGGTACTTTATTTGACAAATAAATAAAAATAACATTTTAGTTTAAACAAGCTTTTGAACAATTTCTAAAATATTTATGTCTTCTTGACAGGTGGGCTAATGTGTTAAACTGTGTGTGTGTGTGTGTGTGTGTGTGTGTGTGTGTGTGTGTATAAATACATGCATATATATGTATATATGTTGAGGGATGAAAATGACAAAAAATAAATATATATGCATAAAAAGTGAAAAAATATATAAATGTTGGAATAAATAAATAACTAAATAAATTAATAAAAAAGTGAATAAATGTAGAAATAAATTAATATACGCGGGAAAATAAATTAAAAAATTAATGTGGAAATAAATAAATCTAGAAATAGTCATAAAATAGTGTGTATATATAAATAAATAAATGTAGAAATAATTTCATTAAAAATGAAATAAAATTTAGAAATAAATTAATGTAGGAATAAATATAAATAAATACACGTGGAAATGTAAAAATAAATGCAAATTAATTAATACATGTAGGAATAAATATATAAAATACACATGGAAATGTAAAAAATGTGGAAATTAATAAATACATAAGTGAATAAATGTAGAAATAAATTAATGTAGGAATAAATTTATAAATAGATACACGTGGAACTGTAAAAATAAATAGTAAAAAAAGAATAAATACATAAAAAGTGAATAAATGTAGAAATAAATACACGTGGAAATGTAAAAAATAAATGTGGAAATTCATAAATATAGGAATATATATATATAAATAAATACATGTGGAAATGTAAAAATAAATGTGGAAATAACTGAATAAATAAGTGAAAATGTAGAAATATATGAACGAGTAAATCCAGAAATATTTGTTTTTTAAATGTATTACATGTGAAAAAATGTACGTGTATCATTCACATTTATGTATATATTTATACATTTATTCACTTTTTATCTTTTTATGTATATATGTATTCATTTATTTATTTCTACATTAATTCACTATGAATTAATTTTTTTCCACATTTATTCACTTTTCATGTATTTTTTATATATATTTATTTATCCCTACATTTATTCACTTTTTAATGTATTTATGTATATATTTATTTATTTATACCTACTTTAAACCATAGACTGTCATAATAATAATAATAAATAAATAATAAAAGAAACAGCAGAGGGCAGCAACAAGCCGCAGCAGCAGCAAAGAGAAGAAGAAGAAGAGGAGGAGGAAGAGGAGGAAGCTGTCTGGTTGTGTGTGTGTGTGTGTGTGTGTGTTAAAGTGTGTATTAAAGTGTGTGTGTGTGTGTGTGTGTGTGCGTGCTGGATCCGGAGCTGCCAGCTGGACTCTGAGTGTCTCAGCGGCTCGGAGCGCTCAGCGTGGCCGCACTGTGATGCACCTCCGGCGGCTCTGAAGGAGAAGAAGAACACGGTGAGTGGAAACATTCATTGATCCGGCTGCTCCAGGATCTGGACCAGGATCCGGACCAGGTTCCGGATCAGGATCAGGCCTGAGCCCCGTCAGGCTCCGTACTGGACTGATCCCAGACAGGTCCGAGTCTTCAAACTGCTCCTGGAAACTAAAACAAGTCACCATAGTCCCGGACATGTAGTTAAATCATTTTGGAAGTCAGCTCTGTCTCCACTGTGTTAAAGTGTTCATGTGTTAATGTGTTTTAGTCTTTTTGGTCTTTTTTTTTTTTTTTTTTTTGTCACTTTGTGTCTTGTTTTGATCATTTTCTGGTCAATTTGTGTCTTTTTTGGTAATTTTGTTTCCTTTTTTGGTAATTTTGTGTATTTTTTTTAGTAATTTTGTGTCTTTTTAGGTCATTTTTTTTTCTTTTTTGTGTCATTTTGTGTCTTTTTTTGGTAATTTTGTGTCTTTTTTGGTCATTTTGGAAGTCAGCTCTGTCTCCACTGTGTTAAAGTGTGTTTTAGTCTTTTTTGGTAATTTTGGTAAATTTGGTCTTTTTTTTTTGTCATTTTGTGTCTTTTTTTTAAATATAATTTTGTGGTCAATTTGTGTCTTTTTTGTCATTTTTTGTCTTTTTTTTTGTCATTTTGTGTCTTTTTTTAGTCATTTTGTGTCTTTTTTTGGTAATTTTGTGTCTTTTTTTGGTCATTTTGTCTTTATTTTATCATTTTGTGGTCAATTTGTGTCTTTTTTGTCATTTTTTGTCTTTTTTTTGTCATTTTGTGTCTTTTTTTAGTCATTTTGTGTTTTTTTTGGTAATTTTGTGTCTTTTTTTGGTCATTTTGTCTTTATTTTATCATTTTGTGGTCAATTTGTGCCTTTTTTGTCTTCATTTTATTATATTGTTGCACAAATAATGTGTGACAAGTAACTAAAGCTGTCAGCTACATGTAGTGGAGTAAAAGATACAATATCTGCCTCTATTTTATTTATTTTTTTAATGTAATTTCACGTGTTTGTTTTGGTAATTTCACCCGCGAAATAGACAAGAAATAACCAAAAAAATACGTTAAAAAAACAAACAAAAAAAAAACGTGAAATAACAAATAAAGGTCCTGAAATTACCCCCCAAAAAGATGTGAAATTACAAAAAAAGGGACAATTTTAAAAGGAGATGTTTTATTTTGTCCTACTTTTTTTTTTTTTTTTTAATTTGACGTCTTTTTGTTCCTTTTTTTATTTCTTTTTTTTTTGTAATATCACATCTTTTTTTGTTTGTTTCTTGTGGTGTATTTTCACCAAAAAAAAAAAAAAGATTTGAAATTACAAAAAAAGACGTTCAATTACCACAAAAAAGCATGAAATTACAAAAAAAGAGACAATTTTCAAAGCAGATATTTTATTTTTTACTACCAAAAATATATGTGAAATTATAAAAAAAAAAAATAGAAATTACCAAAATAAAAAGACGTGAAATTACCCCAAAAAATAGATGTGAAATAACCAATTTCACCCGCGAAATAGACAAGAAATAACCAAAAAAAATACGTTAAAAAAACAAACAAAAAGAAGACGTGAAATAACAATAAAAGTGTTTTTTATTTTTATATTTTATTATATTTTTTTTCTTTGTAATTTCACATCTTTTTTTTGTTTGTTTTTTTCACATATTTTTTGGGTTATTTCTTGTGGTGTATTTTCACGAAAAAAAAAAAGATTTGAAATTACAAAAAAAGGACGTTAAATTACCACAAAAAGCATGAAATTACAAAATACAGCTGACAAATTAAAAAAAAAAAGATGTGAAAAAAAGACGTGAAATAACCACAAAAAAGCATGAAATTACAAAAAAAATATAGACAATTTTCAAAGCAGATATTTTATTTTTTACTACCAAAAAAATATGTAAAATTATTTAAAAAAAACTTGAAATTACCAAAATAAAAAGACGTGAAATTACCCCAAATATTTGAAATTACCAAAAAAAAAGAAGTGAAATAACTATAATAAGAATCTGTGTGTATGTGCTAACAGAGCTAACTGTTAGCCTGTTAGCACATACACACTGTACTGCTACAGAGCTAACTGTTAGCCTGTTAGCACATACACACTGTACTGCTACAGAGCTAACTGTTAGCCTGTTAGCACATACACACTGTACTGCTACAGGGCTAACTGTTAGCCTGTTAGCACATACACACTGTACTGCTACAGAGCTAACTGTTAGCCTGTTAGCACATACACACTGTACTGCTACAGAGCTAACTGTTAGCCTGTTAGCACATACACACTGTACTGCTACAGAGCTAACTGTTAGCCTGTTAGCACATACACACTGTACTGCTACAGGGCTAACTGTTAGCCTGTTAGCACATACACACTGTACTGCTACAGAGCTAACTGTTAGCCTGTTAGCACATACACACTGTACTGCTACAGAGCTAACTGTTAGCCTGTTAGCACATACACACTGTACTGCTACAGAGCTAAATGTTAGCCTGTTAGCACATACACACTGTACTGCTACAGAGCTAACTGTTAGCCTGTTAGCACATACACACTGTACTGCTACAGAGCTAACTGTAGCTAATTGCCGCTAACGGCGGCTCTTCTTAACGAGCCGGCCTCCGTCTCGTTTGCGTCTCGTTGAGAAGAGTAAGAAGGAGTCGCTGGATTTGTCTCCAGTCACTTTTCTCGCTAAGGGGGTCTGAAAAGTTGTTAAATTTAGCAACAAAGTTGGGCGCACTGCTTCGCCGGTGGGACGTTATTATCGAGGTAGATCAGATGTGAGATATCATCGATCAGATGCTAGATAAGATCGGTTTGACGTAAAAGAATCGGCCGATCCCGTAAAATTAAGGAAATCGTTGCCGATCGATGGATCGGCCAGGCGATAGATCGGATCTTATCACCCCTAGTGATAAATGATATCAGCTGAAATAGTTTGTCCTCCGGAGCTGCAGGTGGAGCTTCAGGTGGAGTTTCCTCTGTTTCTGTTAGTGTGTGAGACAGAAACAGGTTTTATATGGAAACAGGCTCAACAGCTGATCAGGTTTCTGTCCAGTCAGACCGGAACGACCAGAGAGGCTGTGTGTGTGTGTGTGTGTGTGTGTGTCTTTGTTTGCGTGTGTGTGAAAGAGAGTGTGTGTGTGTGTGTCTTAGTGTGTGTGTGTGTGTGTGTGTGCGCGTGTGTGTGTGTGTGGGTGAGAGAGAAAGAGAGTCTGTGTGTGTGTCTTTGTGTTTGTGTCTTTGTTTGCGTGTGTGTGAAAGAGAGTGTGTGTGTGTGTGTCTTAGTGTGTGTGTGTGTGTGTGTGTGTGTGTGTGTGTGTGTGTGTGTGTGTGTGTGTGCGTGTGTGTGTGTGTGTGTGTATATGTGGGTGTGTACCAACCAGGATATCCTCCTGTGGTTTGTTTTTCACTTTCACGTGTCATCAGCTTCTGTTGCAGGTGTGTTTGTTTGTGTGTGTATATGTATATATATGTATATATATATATATATATATATATATATATATATATATATACTATTTCCATTTTGTCTGACAGCTTTAGTTTGTTTTCGGGTTGAGATTTAACATTAAAACATGATTTATTTAAAATGTTTGTTTTTTAAAATGAATTAAACCACATAAAAGCATTTGAAGTAGTCAACATTAATATTTTTCCTTCTGTCTGCTTACATAAATGCATCAATAATAATAATAATCTAATAATATATTTAGAATATATATCAAACAATCTGCATAACGAGTACTTTTACTTTTGATACTTTAAGTACATTTTTTCCTCATACTTTTGTACTTTTATTTCAGTAAGTTTTTAATGCAGGACTTTTACTGTAGTGGGGTAATTTCACAGTGTGGTATTAATACTTTTACTAACTTAAGTAATCTGATTACTTCTTCCACTGCTACAGTAAATATGCACAGTTACACTCAGAGATTTATAACTCTGATGAACCAGACTCCATTCAGAAAACCATCATTTTAACAGCTTGTGTTCTTCAGACCTGACAAAGCATCAGTTCAGACTTTTCACACATCAGCATCATGTTGTTGTTGATTCTGTATCATTTAGATCCATTTATTCTCATTTAATCACTTTATTTTGGCTTCATACTGATGTATTGGTGCTGTACCGGCAGTCATCCAGACACAGCTCCTACAGAATGTGTTGCATCATTTTGTGGTTATTTCTGCATAGTTTTGATCCTTTTAAAGTAACTTAATCACAGCTAAATATGTTTATTTGTATAAATATATATGTATAAGTGCTGTACCGGCAGTCATCCAGACACCTGCAGAATGTGTTGCATCATTTTGTGGTTATTTCTGCATAGTTTTGATCAGGTGATGGACGCAGAGAGCGGCGACCTGTTCCTCGGCGTGGCGGCGGCCGACAGCTGGCAGCTCGACGCTCCCTTCCCGAGCCCGGAGCTCGTCTTCAGCGGCTCCGAGAAACCCCTGCAGGACTGGGCGGTGGACCCATGCTGCGTGAGTCTGCGCCCGTGCATTATGGGTAGCGCCATTGAGGGGACGCCGTTTGTTGACCCTCTCTCTCGCTCTCTCTCGCTCTCTGTCCCAGACGCTGAACGACAGCGAGTCAGAGGACGTCCTGCACGCCGTCGACCCCAACGAGGTGTTCCCCAGCGGGCCGCCGGCCGACTCCTCGTCCGAGAGCGACAGCGGCATCTCCGAGGACCCCGTGGTGGAGAGTCCCGGGGTCCAGAGCCCCGCGGCGACCACCCGGCCGACCCCGGCCACCATCTACCAGGTGGTTTATGACATCAGCGGCCTCGGCGGCGTGAAGACCGAACCGGGACAAGAGAACGTCATCTCCATAGAGCTCGGTGAGTTTAACCGTCCCAGTCTGCTCTTATTATTCCTAATTAGATAATAAACAAAGCAGCATGGCTAATTATGCACAGAGTCTCCGCTGATCATAAACATAGTGATCGTGAATTAGCCAGCATCGCTAACTGTGCACAGAGTGTCCGGTGCTCGTTGTAAACAAACAGAGATCGCTAAGTGACTAACTTTGATTGAACCAGACTCCATTCAGAAAACCACCATTTTAACAGCAGAGTTCTTGTGTTCTTCAGACCTGACAAAGCATCAATTCAGACTTTTTACACATCAGCATCATGTTGTAGTTAATTCTGCATCATTTAGATCCATTTATTCTCATTTAATCACTTTATTTTGGCTTCATACTGATGTATTGGTGCTGTACCGGCAGTCATCCAGACACAGCTCCTGCAGAATGTGTTGCATCATTTTGTGGTTATTTCTGCATAGTTTTGATCCTTTTATTGTAACTTAATCACAGCTAAATATGTTTATTTTTGATACTTACTGCTGTAGTAGCAACAGTTAGCTTAGCTCTGGTAGATCAGGACTCCATTCATGTATGACAAGACAACGCCTGCTCAGGTCACATTAGCCGGTCGCTTTAGCCGGTCGCACATAAGTCGGTCACATTAGCCAGTCGCATTAGCCGGAAGCCGGTCACATTAGCCGGTGGCATTAGCCGGTAGCCGTCCACTCATTAACCAGTCACATTAGCTGGTCGCATCAGTTGGTCGCATTAGCCGGTCGCATTAGCCGGTCACACATAAGTCGGTCCCATTAGCTGGTCACATTAGCCGGTGGCATTAGCCGGTAGCCGGTCACACATTAACCAGTCAAATTAGCCGGTCGCACATAAGTTGGTCCCATTAGCTGGTCACATTAGCCGGTGGCATTAGCCGGTAGCCGGTCACACATTAACCAGTCAAATTAGCCGGTCGCACATAAGTTGGTCCCATTAGCTGGTCACATTAGCCGGTGGCATTAGCCGGTAGCCGGTCACACATAAGTCGGTCACATTAGCCGGTTTATAAATCTTTGGGTTATCTTCTTTAGTTAAGAGTTTTTTTTGTATATTTCTGAAAAATGAAGGTATTAAAATAAAGTATTTCTTTGGTACCAAAACTCATTTATTGTGCTGTTTATTTGTTTGTTTGTTTCAGCATCAGAGATAGAAACTATTTCTAGAAACGAGGCTCCAGGCTTCAGCGTGACGCTGATATAAATCTCTTTTTATTTGTTCCAGACGAGTGGAGCTCTCAGGTTTTGTTTACAGACTCGTGCGTCGTCAACGAGCTGCCGCTGGTCTCGGCGGCGCGTCTCAATGGCGGTTTGAGCGGCGGCGACCCTCTCAGCCCCGACGGCGACCTGGTGAGACGTTTACCTTTAGCGCTCCGCCCTGCGCTCTGAGCTGGAGGACTGACTCTTCTTCTCCTGTTGCAGCTTTACCCGGAGCTGCAGCTCACCGAGGAGGAGCAGAAGCTGCTGACGCAGGAAGGAGTTTCTCTGCCCAACAACCTCCCGCTCACCAAGGTTATTATCTTTATATGAATTATCTTTAGTCATTTTCAACAGATTACAGCATGGTTAACATCATTTATTTTTATTTATTATTTATATTAGATATATGTTTGATAATAAATTGCAGCAGTGCAAATAAACATATTTAATTAATTCATTTTTTATATTTTTATATATTTATTATTTTTCAATTACTTATGGCAGTGCACCACAACACATTTGATCTAATTTATTTTAATGTATTATTCTATATTAAATATACGTTTATGCATTTTCAACAGATTACAGCAGTGACATTACTACATACTTAACATAATTTATTTTTATTTATTATGTATATGAATTTTATGTTTTTATTCACTGGATTGTGACGGTGCATATTACAACTTAGTTATTTGTTATTTATTTTAATTTATTATTTTTATATTTTGAGAATGTCTTCAGTAATTTTCAGCAGGTTGTAACACTGCAATGCAACATATTTTATCTAATTCATTTTTATTTATTATTTTTTTGTATTATATATATTTAAATTGTGATTTTGAGTAAGTTTTGGCATTGCTTTAATTGTATTTAATATGTTTGATTATTCATATATGTATGTATATATATATATATATGTTATTTATTTATTAACTGGAATCATTATTGTAATTATATTAATATATTGTACTATTATATTGTACTTTTTTTCATTTTAATTATATTAGAGAAAAATCTACAAATTACACAGTTGATGATAATAATTATTTTCTTTTTTTCATTTAATTTTTTTTTCATTTTTTTTAAATTAAAAAAATATACATTTTTTATTTTTTTTTATTTTATTTATTCATTTATTTTTTAAGTTCAACTAATGCATGAAGTCTCCAAAGTAAAAGAGTAATGCTGTTAAATAATTGATATTTCAGTATTGATATACTATATATATATGATGATATTCTGACACCTTTCTTATTTTATAGTCATTAAAGTGATGATGATGATGATGGTTTCTGTTTGCAGGCGGAGGAGAGAATCCTGAAGAGAGTCCGGAGGAAGATCAGGAACAAACAGTCGGCTCAAGACAGCCGGAGGAGGAGGAAGGATTACATCGACGGGCTGGAGAGCAGGTCGCCTTCATCACCATCATCATCATCATCATCAGCAGCATAGATATACAAATATTCTAAAAATTAATAAATATACATATATTATAAAAACATACATGAAAACAAATTTAATACATTTTTTTATAAAATAATAAAAAATAATTATGTAAAACTTTTATAAAAAATAAATCTAAAGCTATTATAGAAAAATAATACACAAATATAAAATATACATTTAAAAATATTACACAAAATAAATATACAAATATAATATAATAAATATACAAATCTAATATAATAAATATACAAATATTATAAAATATATATATATATATTATAGAAAAATACATATAAACAGAATTTATAAAATATTAAATGTACAAATGTTATTTTTTTAATATAATTAAAGAATAAATATAAAACTATTATAAAAATAAATATAAAGCTACTTTAAAAAAAATTATATACAAATATAAAAGATACATTTAAAAATATACAAATATAATAAATATACAAATATAATATAATTAATGTACAAATATTTTTTTAAATATAAAAAGTAATATACAAATATAAAAAAATAAATATATGAAAATATGTAAAATACATGTAAAAATCATGACAAATATATAAAATTCATTAAAAAAATAGATAAGCACATATAAAAAAGAAATACAAATATACAAATATTTTACAAATATGTGTGTGTGTGTGTGTGTTGCAGGGCAGCAGCTTGCTCGGCTCAGAACAAGGAGCTGCAGAGAACCGTGGAGCAGCTGGAGAAACGCAACATGTAAAAACACATTTATTATTAATCATTGAACGAATCTGGATTCATTCATATGAATGAATATGTATGTATATATATATATATATATATATATATATATATATATATATATATATATATATATATATATGCATCTATTGTGCCCTATTAGTGTTTTATTGTGTTTCCAGCAGCAGGGGGCGCTGTTAACCTCTATTCTTTCTGTCGTCTTATTCTGAAGTTTCCTGTTATTTAAATAAACGTATTATTATTTAAATATCAGTTGAAGAAGAGATGAGAGTTGATCTGAGATGTGATCTCTTGTTTTATCTCTGCTGGTTCTTTGTGATGTGAATGTAAACAGGAAGATGTTTCCTGTCTGACATCTCGACATGTCAGAGCTCTAGTTGTTGTTGTTGTTGTTGTTGTTGTTGTTGTTGTTGTTGTTGATGTGAGGAGGTTTTGATGCTGGTTGTGTTGATGTTCAGGTCTCTGCTGACTCAGCTCAGACAACTTCAGTCTCTCATCAAACAGACGGTCAGCAAAGGAGCCCAGACCAGCACCTGCTTACTGGTACCAAACATCCTCCAAACTCTCTGTGTCCTTTTATTTCACTGCAACATGTATAAATCTCTATAATCTCTATAAAGTCCTGCAGCTCTGAGGAATCAATCAGAACAACTCAAACAGTCTTTGTGCAGAATAACACAGTTACAATGACAGAAACCAGAAAAAAAAGTTGAATTTCTCTGATAAATTATTTTTAAAAGTTGAAATAAAATAAAAATGTATCTATAAACACTTTTCCAAGTGTCCACAAGTGACACAAAACACAAAATGACCAAAATAAAGACATAACATCACCAAAAAAAATAGACAAAATGACCAAAAAAAGACGTAAAAATACAAATAAAGACACAAAATGACCAAAATACATAAATTGATTAAAAACCCACACAATTTCCAAAAAACCACAAACTAAAAACAACGTAAAATGACCCAAAAAAATCCACATATTCTCCATATTGAAGTATTGTCATGTTTCCAGCCTCTCCTGTCCTCTCCTCTCCGCTCTGTGTAAACAGAATTTAATGTTTTTAACAGGATCTGGTTGATTTTAAATGACACATGGAGAATAAAGAGATTCTGACACTAATATCAACATTTAACACAAGTAACGCTCACTTTTTATAACAGAAAACTTTCATAACTGATGACCCGTTCAAGGACCTTTAGAAAGTTAAATATTATAGTGAAAAACAAGGAAAAATTGAGAAAAGTAGTAAGTATGAAAGGAGCAAAAATAACTTTAAAATAAGCTAAAATATGAATTCAGTTTGGTGTGTGGAGCTAATTCTGAGGTATTCTGTGTATGAAAGCTGCAGTTCAGCCACAATCCAGTCTGACACATTTTACCACATTTCTATGTATAAATTATTTCTGTAGAGTTTCCAAATTTATTTTTTGACTAATTGTTCTCTCTCTCTGCACTCTATCTATGATGTCATCCACTCTAGCCTCTCCATAGGGTGACATTGGGGGGATTTTTTGGCGTGTTTTGAAGAATAAAAAAAAAAACGGTTTGCCGAAACCCTTAGAAAAGTCATAGTACATTTCACAATCCAGTCTGCAATAATGAAACTTTGCATCCTTTATGTAAATCTCTTCCTGTTGTTTACATTTTGTCTTCCTCAGTTGGTTTTGTGTTCAGTCCCTGCAGTTGAAAGTGACTCTTAATACACAACCTGGTGAACATAATGTAGATGTTGTGGATGTGTGTGTGTCCTCAGATCATCCTGGTCTCTCTGGGTCTCATCATCATGCCGAGCTTCAGCCCGTTCAGACGGAACTCGTCTACAGACGACGACTACAGACCGACAGGAGGCGAGTCGCTCTGCAAGTTCACATCATCACATCAAACTACAACATCTGGTAGCCTAGCAACCAGGGCCAGGTGGCAGCCACCAATCAGAGCAGAGCAATCAACCACAGCTGCTCCTGTGACATTTGACGCCACAGAGAGAAAGAGGGGAAAAAACACTGAAAGTTCCCCTCGAACAGAAAGTATTTTAGTCCAAACCGTAGCTCCCATCAGTGATCCGTCTTCACTTTGAGCATCCTCAGTTCTTCCTGAAGGTCTCAGAAGAAACTGGTTCCTCTGCTTTCCTACAGAAATGTTGCCTCCTTTTTTTCCCCATGGCAGTCTATGAGGCTGTGGGTGGTGTTGAAATCAAAATAATGAGAAAAAAGTCAAAATAACGAGAAAATAAGTCAAAATGAGAAGAAAAAAGTTGAAGTCATGATAAAAAAAAATTGACCAAAAAAGGAAAAATTATTTAAAAAGTCGAAGTCACAAAAAAAAAGGTCAAAATAAAGTGAAAAAAAGTCTCTTTACCATGGCAGTCTATGAGGGTGTGGGTGGATCATAACTATAACTCTGACAGCTTTACCACACCAATGTGAGGGAGAAGACACATTTTACTACGTTTATATCTATAAATTATTTCTGTAGAGTGGTATCTGCGGCCTCGACCACAGTTTCCAAATTTATTTTTTGACAACTTTTTCTCTTCCTCTGCACTCTAGCAATGATGTCATCCACTCTAGCCTCTCCAGAGGGTAACATTGGGGGGATTTTTTGGCGTGTTTTTGCAGAATAATTTGAAAACGGTTTGCCGAAACCCTTAGAAAAGTCATAGCACACTTGTCATGGGCGAGCCTTTTTAGTGTATGTGCAACCGAAACTCTGGGAGGAGTAGTCGACCAGAAAACAACACAGAAGATACGGAAGAAGAAGAAGTAGAAGAAGAAGAAGCCTGGTGAATAGTAGTTAGTGTGCTTTTACAAGCAAGCACACAAAATAAGCCCACAGAATAACAATTAGTGGGCTTTTGCAAGCAAGCACACAAAATAATAAGAAGAAGAAATAAGCCCGCGGAATAACAATTAGTTTGCTTTTGCAAGCAAGCACACAAAATAATCATAATAAATAGAAATAAGCCTGCGGAATAACAAATAGTGTGCTTTTGCAAGCAAGCACACAAAATGAGAAGAAGAAATAAGCCCGCGGAATAACAATTAGTGTGCTTTTGCAAGCAAGCACACAAAATAATAATAATAAGAAATAAGCCTGCGGAATAACAATTAGTGTGCTTTTGCAAGCAAGCACACAAAATAAATAAATAACAGAAAATTCACATCTGAATGGACACAATGAAGCTTCTGTGGTGGTAGATATTAAACTTTTTAAACGCTGTAAAGTAAAACTAGATGTTCTTTGTTTCTAGTTATTTCCAGAAACATCCTGACGGACCCGTCGACAGGAAACGACGCCGGCGGTCCAGCCGTGCAGCCGGACGCCTCGACCCCGCCCTCTGGAGCTCCGGATGCTGCTGCCGCCACCGCCGCCGTCTCCCAGGAACCAATAGAAACCCCTGAAGACACAGGCCAGGAGGACAGCCAATCAGGGAACAGCTCGGCTCTGGTCGCCGGGCAGACTGAGCCGCTGGCGCTCGATCTGAGGTCGACGGCGGGGAAAGGAAGCCGCGATCCCGTCAAACCTGCACACGCTGACGAGATGTAGACGACTTTAATAATCAACATCAGACGCTATGAATAATCCCCGCCAAAATAAAAGCATGCTGGTTGTCTTTGGAGCAGCAACACGAGGCGAGATCAGAGAGCGACTCTCTTAGAACCAATAATCAGTTCACCAAAAAATGAAAAATGTGCTTTTATTTAGCCCCAAAAAAAACTAAAGAGATTTCCTTCGTCTCCTTCACCGTGGTGCAGCATCAGACCTAAATTATTGATTATAATAAATATAATAAAATAAATCTGCATCCAGTTAGAAAAGTAAGAAATGCAGAGAAAGCTCTGACTCTTAACGAACTTAACTGAATAACACGTTGGCACTTAATTGATTGAAGTGGAAAGGAAATCAAAAATGAAAGTCATTAATAGTTGCAGCTTCATGACGTTGGTTTAACTTTTTATGTTTTTATTTCTGCAGCAGAATTCTCTCTGAACATAATATTTAAAGGCGAATATTTCTCAAGGGGATTTAACGGGCTGGTGGCAGGTCTTACATGTTTTCACGTTGAGCGGATAATAATAATATATATGGGTTTTTTTTACTGTCAAACAGATTTTTAAGGGCTTTTTTATTTGCGTTTTCCAGTCAGAAGTTGCTTTGCTTCTCAGCTTTTGTGGCCTTTTTCTCGCCTTGTGGTTAAAAAGCAAAGTCGTGGGAATTTAATCATATTTAATCAGAAACTCTAAAGGCGAGACACTAACAGGAGGAACATTTTATAACTTAAGGTAAACGATTAACGCCACTGCTTTAAACTTTTCTACAAAATTCCAACCTCGGAGCAATTAATAACCGTGGCAACGGGAATCTCATTAGAGAAATCCTGGACGAGCCGACATTTATATTAAAACAACTCAATAAATCAATGAAGCCAGAAAATACTTTTAAACCCACATGTTGTTGGTGATTCTGAACTTTGATGATTTATTAAAGCTTTATTAGTCACATTTCATTAAACATCAAACAGTTTGGTTTTAATGCAAGCTGGGAACTTTCTAAAAAAGTGACTGAATTAATGAGAAACTGTTATTAAGTGATTACTTATTTTCTTAAAATAATGAGAAATATTCTCAAAATAATGTCTTAGTTTCTCATTTTAATGTCAGTTTTTAAAAAATATTTGATTACCTAACACATAATATTGACATAGTTTTTCAAAATAATGTCGTAGTTTTTCCAAAACAATGACTTTGTTCTTCAAAATAATTGAGTATCACAAAATAATAACTTAGTTTTTCAAAATTATGTTTAAGAATCAGAAAATAATGACTCGCTTTCTCATGTTAAATACTTAGTTTTTCAAAATATTGACTTAGTTTTTCAAAATAATTGAGTATCACAAAATGATAACTTTAGTTTTTCAAAATAATGTCCTGGTTTTTGAAAATAATGACTAAGTATCACAAAATATTGACTTGGTTTTTCAAAATAATGTTTAAGAATCACAAAATAATGACTCAGTTTCTCATATTAATTACTGAGTTTTTCAAAATAATGGCTTCGTTTTTCAAAATAATTGAGTATCACAAAATTATGACTTAGTTTCTCATATTAATTACTTAGTTTTTCAAAATAATGGCTTAGTTTTTCAAAATAATTGAGTATCACAAAATAATGATTCAGTTTCTCATATTAATTACTTAGTTTTTCAAAATAATGGCTTAGTTTTTCAAAATAATTGAGTATCACAAAATAATGACTCCTGCCCCTGCACTAAAATTTTGTGTAAAATAACTTCAAAACTGTCGAAAAACAGGAATGAAAGTGTAAAGTTGAAATTCTTCCCAGCTGATAACTGACATTAAGACCATTATTTTATTGTATTAAGTTGTCTAAAATGGCATTATCTTCATAGATATGTGCTTATTTTTTTATACATTTCCAGAACAGAAATATGTTTACGCTGGATAAAGTCAAGTTCACAGGTTAAGTTTAACTTCCTATATCTTTTTAATTTCTCCATAAATCAGAAAATCCTGCCAGCAGCCATTAAAAGAAACATTTGAATCATATTTTAGTGAAAATAGATTTATGCACAATAAACCTGAAGTGTCTCACCTGAAAGTTAAAGGGAAATCAAACGCAAAGTTGTGTAATTTTATTAATTTAAATATGATTGAACTGTGTGTGTGTGTGTGTGTGTGTGTGTGTGTGTGTGTGTGTGTGTGTGTGTGTGTGTGTGTGTGTGTGTGTGTGTGTGTGTGTGTGTGTGTGTGTGTGTGTGTGTGTGTGTGTGTGTAAGTAAAACTTGTAAATAATGTTTTTGAACATTTTTTTTCTTTGTTGGAGCGATTTGTCGAGTCCAAACTTCTTTTTAAATTATAGGAAAAAAATGTAAAAATTCCTGATTAATTGATTATTGATTGTTTGTATCACTCAGTGGGTTGAATTTATTTATTTGATTCCACTGGATTCACCCAAGAAATGATCAGATAAACCCTCATCAAGCAGGTTTTATGATTAATAATGTGTTTGTAGCAGCTCTCTGTCTAACATGTTGCTCATTCATCCGCTCACAGCCTTTATTTCTTATTTCTTTATTAAAAGGGAACAATCAATGAAGGCTGTCTCTGATTTATTATTGACTCTGTTTTACTCATAATTTTGCAAATATATATATTTTTAAGAATTTATTATTTTGAGATGCTGAGGCCTTCATGTTTATGTTGTAATTGACTCCTCCGGCCTGTAGGGGGAGCCGCTCACCAACAGCTGCTTCTGACTGAGTTTCTCATATCAGTGACTTAGTTTTTCAAAATAATGGCTTAGTTTCTCATATTAATGACTGCGTATCAGAAAATGATTTAGTACAGGGGTGTCAAACTCTGGCCTGCGGGCCAAATTTGGCCCGCAGTGTAATTTTATTTGGCCCAAGAGGCAATACCAAATTATTATATTATTATTGTACTATAAAAGCTGACCCGCCGGTATTATACGGCACATTTACCGCTAATACTAGATTCATTATTGTTATTTTATTTTTAAATGTATTAACCTGTTGAAAAAGTTTATTTTGATATTTAAATCAGAAGGATGCAAATAGAAAAGAGGCATACGATTTTTATTTAATTTTTATTTAATAAATTAATGACATTGATGTGTTTTTTATTTGAAATTTGATTTTGCATGTCTGCACTATTTAGTTATATATTGTATGTTTATAAGCGTTGCTGGTTCCATATTTAATGTTAAAGCAAAACATGTTTGGTATATATTAAAAGGTTTATTTGTTCAATGTTGGCCCGCGATTTTATTCAAGTTTTACATTTTGGCCCATTGTGTATTTGAGTTTGACACCCCTGATTTAGTATGACAAAATAATGATGTAGTATTTCAAATTTTGACTTAGTTTTAAAAAAGTAATATCTTAGTTATTCAAAGTAATGACTTAGTTTCTCAAATTATGACTTAGTTTTTCAAAATAATGTCTTAGTTTTTCAAAATAATGACAAAGTATCACAAAATAAACACTTAATTTCTGATATTAATGGCAGTTTCTCAAATTATGACTTAGTTTTTCAAAATAATGTCTTAGTTTTTCAAAGTAATGACTTAGTTTCTCAAATTATGTCTTTTTTTCAATTTTTCAAAATAATGTTTAAGAATCACAAAGTAATTACTTAGGATCGCAAAATAACTTAGTTTTTCAAAATAATCACTTAGTTTTTCAAAATAAAAAAGTATTACAAAATATTAAGTTAGTTGCTCAAAATAATGTCATAGTTTTTAAAATAAATGTGTTAGTTTGTCAAAATAATGACCAAGTACCACAAAATCGTGACTATAAAAGCACAAAGTTTGTTTATTTATTTATTCCAAACGTAAAAGAAAATTATATATATGTATATATATATATATATATATATATATACACACACATTAATATACTGTATGATAATTAAGTTTCTGATATTAATTAATGACTTTGACCGTGTTGCTTCTAGCCTGAGATGTTCGGAGGAGCTCCGCCTCGTTAGATTTTGCCGCCTTGTCAGGTCTCGTCAGGAGGGGATTCTGGGTAATTGAGTCCCTAAAAACTCCTCCAGCTGCTCCCAGTCAGAGACTTTCACCCAGCAGATTAAAACCAGTCCTGCTGAGTCTCTGTGAAGTTCCTCTGCTCACACGGAGCTTTTCCAACATTCACATCCTTTTCTGCTGAATAATTGAGCAGAAGAACCTGAAGGGGGAACTTCCACTTCCTGTTGAAACGGCAGCGAGACGGACGGATGGAAGAGATCAATGAGCTGATCGTATCAGCGTTCACACATATTGATATATGATTTATTAAAGCTTTATTAGTCACATTTAATTAAACGTCATTTAAAAAAGGCAGAAGTGATGAGACAGCTTGGTTTCAAAGCAAAAAACGACTCAGTATCTCCAGTTTAAAGGAAACAGTTTTTACTTATTTTCTCACACGAATGACAAATACTACTATTTAAAATAGATTTTCAAAATAATGGCTAAGTTTGTCATATTATTGACCTAGTTTTTCAAAAATAATGACTCAGTATCACAAAATAATGACTTAGTTTCTCATATTAATGACAGTTTTCCCCCAAAAAATTCTTTAGTTATATATAACTATAATATAGTTTTTCAAAATAAATGTATTAGTTTTTCAAATACATGTCTTAGTTTTTCAAAATAATGACTCAGTTTCTCATGTTAATGACATAGTTTTTCAAAATAATGACTTAGTTTCTCATATTAATGACAGTTTTCCCCCAAAAAATTCTTTAGTTATATATAACTGTAATTTAATTTTTCAAAATAAATGTATTAGTTTTTCAAATAAATGTCTTAGTTTTTCAAAATAATGACTCAGTTTCTCATGTTAATGACATAGTTTTTCAAAATAATGACTTAGTTTCTCATATTAATGACAGTTTTCCCCAAAAAAATTCTTTAGTTATATATAACTATAATTTAGTTTTTCAAAATAAATGTATTAGTTTTTCAAATAAATGTCTTATTTTTTCAAATAATGACTCAGTTTCTCATGTTAATGACATAGTTTTTCAAAATAATGTCTTAGTTTTTCAAAAGTAATGACACAGTAATACGAAATATTGACTTGGTTTTTCAAAATAAATGTCTTAGTTTTTCAAATAAATGTCTTAGTTTTTCAAAATAATGACTCAGTTTCTCATGTTAATGATATAGTTTTTCAGAATAATGTCTTAGTAATTCAAAGGTAATGACAAAGTAACACGAAATATTGACATGGTTTTTCAAAATAATGTTAAAGAGTCACAAAATAATGACTTAGTTTCTCATATTAATGACAGTTTTCAAAATAAATTTCTTAGTTTTTCAAAATAAGCTCTTAGTTTCTCTTATTTATGACCTAGTTTTTCAAAATAATGTTTAAGAATCACAAAATAATGACTCAGTTTCTCATGTTATTGACATAGTTTTTCAAAATAACGTCTTAGTTTTTAGAAAGTACTGACACAGTAATACGAAATAATGACTTGGTTTTTCAAAATAATGTTTAAGAATCACAAAATAATGACTAAGTGTCTCATATTAATTACTTGGTTTAAAAAAAAAAAATCTTAGTTCTTACAAAAAATAATGACTAAGTATCACAAAATAATTTAGTTTTTCAAAATAAGGACTTAGTTCCTCAAAATAATGTCTTAGTTTTTCAAAATAATCAAGTGTCACAAAGTGATGACTTGAGTTTTTAAAATAATGTTTAAGAATCACAAAATAATGACGTAGTTTCTCATATTAAAGCACAAAATAATGACATAGTTCCTCATATGAATGAGTTTTTCAAAATAAATGTCTTCGTTTTTCAAAATAATTGTCTTAGTCATTATTTTGAAAAACTAAGACAATTATTTTGAAAAACTAAGTATCACTAAACAATGACTTAGTTTTTCCAAAAGAATCACTAAAAAGCACTTAATAAAAATGTGTTTGTTTGTTTATTTTTTTGATTCTGAACATAAAATAAAAAAAAATATATGTAAATAATGTAACTTATGTTTCTCTTAGTTTCTTATATTAATGACAGTTTTTCAGTATCACAAAATAATGACTTGGTTTCTTTAATTAACGAGAAGTTGTCTGGATAGTAACAGTCAGGGAGCGACTGGGCCTGGTGGGAATGTGAGGACACGGGTCCTCATAATTACTGTGGTGGAGGACATTTCAGCGGGGGGGGGGGGGGGGGGGGGCGGGGTGATGAAGAGGAGCGTGTGAGGAAGGGGTATTGTGGTGTTGCCATGGCAGCAGACCGGTGAGTCAGACTGGCAGCTCGGTGGCATTTAGGAGCTGCTGTGTTCAGGTGGAGGTGTTGCTGATTACTGCCTCAGTTTGAAACAGACACAGGTGAGTCTTTTACCTTTTTACTTATACATGTCACAGATGTTCCCTAGTAATGAGAAATACTTTATAATAGTTTCTTAAAAATACTTAAAAACCTAAAAAAAAAAAGACTAAGTTTCTCAAATAATCAAGCTTTTACAAAAATGACTTTCCATCACAAAATAATAGAGACTCCATTTAAACTTTAAACAGTAGACACAAGTCTTGTGTATTGGTGTATTAATCCACGTTTCGATAGGTCATATAGTTTTTTATCAATCCCTGTTCAATGACCATGATCATTTCTGGAGAAATTCTGAGATTATAATGGGTGTGTATTGCACGGAATGTTCGTGTCACAGTGTGTGACATCATCGCCAGAGTGTAGAGGGAGAGAAAAAATAGTCAAAAAATAAATTTGAAAACTGCGCTCCAGGCCGCAAATTCCACTCTACAGAAATAATTTATACATAGAAACGTAGGAAAATTAGTATTCTCCCTCACAATCCTCTGGTAAAGCTGTCAGAGTTATAGTTTGGGCGTAGGACGCACAGATGTGCCACCAACACCACCAACAGCCTCATTGGGTCCCATATTAAAAATGCAGGAAGATTTCTGTAGAAAAGCATATTTAACAGTTTTTCAGATCACTCTTACAAAGCTATTTCTTCATTTTTCTTCACCAAAAACATATGTAGACGTTCAGGAAGAACTCAGGACGCTCAAAGTGAAGTCGGATCAATGATAGGTGTTATGGTTTTGACAAAAATGCTTTCTGTTCGAGGCCAGAAATTCCAGTCTGGCCCTTTCAGAATTTACCCAGAGGAAATTTTCTAGTTATTATTATTATTATTAATAAAGCAGTGAGGCGGGTAGATGTGGACTGTTCCATCATGTCTGCAGCAGGTTATTATTATTATTATTATTATTATTATTATTATTATTATCATTAATAAAGCAGTGAGGCGGGTAGATGTGGACTGTTCCATCATGTCTGCAGCAGGTTATTATTATTATTATTATTATTATTATTATTATTATTATTAATAAAGCAGTGAGGCGGGTAGATGTGGACTGTTCCATCATGTCTGCAGCAGGTTATTATTATTATTATTATTATTATTATTATTATTATTATTATTATTATTATCATTAATAAAGCAGTGAGGCGGGTAGATGTGGACTGTTCCATCATGTCTGCAGCAGGTTGAGGTGAATCCATTATTGATGTTGTGTTTCCTCTACATGTTTCTAACAGGCTGCCGTCATCGCTGCTCCACTCGGCTGAGATTTCCCAAGTGACACGTCGTGTCCCGACACCAGGAAGTCCTCCCCACACTTTATACGCTCTTTAAATATTCATGTCTCCATCCCATGTTGGGCTCTCAGTGCAGATACTGTTCAGTACGCTACATTTACTTTAAGACGGGCGGTAAACAGCTGTGATGTGAAACTCATGTTCTCACGTGTCGTATGTAAAATCTGTTTTAATGTGATTCAACTTGGACGTGAGAATTTCCATTTTATTCTTTCTTATTCGTCTACTACTACTATAGATCTCAGAGGGAAGTATTCTACCTTTTACTTCACTATATTAATATTAAAAATAGATTTTTCTGCATTGGTTACTTCTAATTTTAATACCCTATGATCCCCATTTATGGTTTCTTTTTTTTTAAAATCACCATAGAAAGTTATAAAAAGTGACCGTTATGTTGATATTAGTGTCAGAATCTCTTTATTCTCCATGTGTCATTTATAATAAACCAGATCCTGTTAAAAACATTAAATTCTGTTTACACAGAGCAGAGAGGAGAGGACAGGAGAGGCTGTTCATGGTGCTTGTCTCATTCTTATATTTCAGCATTTATGTGCATTCATTTAACTTTTTAAACTTTCTATTTGAAACTTGACCAGGAGGTTTTTCCCCTGACCTTAGAGAAGTGGTTTTGTGGCGTAACTGTGAGGAAATTTCGGAATTTTAACTAAACATAATTGCTTTGTTTTCTGTTTTTGGTTGCAAATGGTGCATTCAAGGTCTACACGAATGTCAGAATTTTCAACGTTGTTCTGAGCTCCAAGTTCCGACTTTGAGTGTAAATTAAACACACCATAAGGTGTTACGGTAAGAACATGTTAGACCTGTGTTGAAAATAAATCAAACACATGTAGCTTTCAAAATAAGAGCCAATGGATGTGTTAGCAGAGTCCACCACAGAATTTACAAGAAGACTGTCAAAATAAGACGCCTTAAATAAAACATAGAGCAACCCTTGTTGTCTTTTACAGTAATTCATTAAAATATGCAATGATTCAGATGGAATAGTGGCATTAGAATGTGAGAGAGGCACCAAATTTAGGCTTTTAGTGCAAAAAGTTCAGCTTCAAGTCAGTAAATTTGTTTGGCTGCACTGAGAATTTCATGTACAAACTTATTTTTATTTATGTTAATATGTTGGTTGTTGTTTACACTACAGTTCATTTAAAAATGTTTAAAGAAAACATATTTTGGTTCAGGTATGGAGTGGAAAAATAACAAATTGAGTTGAAATCATTTGCACCCAACACATGCATTAAACCTCTGAAGTCCAGGAGATTTTGGTTCAAATTTGTCAACTTCCTCTGCATTAATTCCTGTCTCTGTTTATCATCTTTCAGTCTGTCCTTACATCACATGCATGGCTCCTTCAATGGCCCATCTGTCAGATTTTTCATTTTATTTTAATTAACAAAGTACAAAGCTGCCAGGAACCGAAAGCACAAACAAAAGACACAGGTGTCTGTGGAAAAGTACCTCTTTAATTTCATTTAATTTTTTTTTTTTTACCATTTATACACACAAAAACAGCATAAAAAATAATAAATAATAAAACTACAAAACAGTCTATTTGCATGTAAATCAAAAATAGTAATAGTTTTCATTGTAGAAAGAAAATTCTCATTTTAAAAATGGTCTAGAAACATAAATGTCAGACTGTGAAAGCTCCTATGATTGAACTTTAACTGGCTTTCTCAGCTTGTCTACATATCATATATAAATAAAGTTATTACTGTAAATAAAACAGGTGTATTTTCAATAAATAGACGGACTCCAGAGGGTTAACCCTGCAGCATAGAAGCAACCACATAGGAACAGTAGTGGAGGTTCTAATAAATGCAGGACCGGATGAAAGGGATTATATGTTCCACAGCAACAGAGACATCAGAAACATTAAAAACATATCCAGAGATAATGTCAGCTTCAGGCTGAGCAGGATTTAACAGCTCCAGCAGCGTCTCTTCCTCTCTGCATCCAGCCGACAGTGACGGCGTTTAGTCGGACCCAGCAGACATGTTGAGACGTTGAGACGAGCAGCGGAACACAGCGTCTCCTGGCAACCTGGTCTCACAGAAATCCGTGAAATAGCCACGGATTTCGCTTAACTCAAAATCCGTGGAATAGCCACGGAATCGCTCAAATTTCCGTGAAACTGACACGGATTTCGCTACAATGCAAGTTACTGACAGTCATATCCCGTGGCTATTGGTTTGTTACAAGTCACGTGACTTTCAAGGTCCCAGCGGTCAGAACAAAAAACATGGCGGACAGTTCTCTCATTTTTAGTGAAAAATCAATATTTTGACTTAGTTTCTGCATAAAAATGGATTTTGATCACATTTCTAGCGAGAAATATATGTTTTATTTTCTAAATATTCACTCAGTGAATGTACATAATCACTTTGTATGTTGGAATAGCCACGGGATATGACTATGTCATTAACTTGCATTGTAGCGAAATCCGTGTCAGTTTCACGGAAATTTGAACGATTCCGTGGCTATTTCACGGATTTTGAGTTAAGCGAAATCCGTGGCTATTTCACGGATTTCTGTGAGATCATGTTGCTCCTGGAGATCCTCCACCGCTGCACTGTAGAACCCTGGAACATGTGTAATAAGATGTTCCTCTGTGTGACATGTGCAATAGGTTTTTCCTTTACAGTGTGTCTCTGTTTACAGTCCCTTACTTTGTGAGTTGTGTGATGGTCTCAAACTGGCGGCCCGCGGGCCAATTGTGGCCCTTGTGACGATATTTTGTGGCCCCCACATTGATATGAAAGTTTAATGTGAGTTTTATATGAATGGTGTGTGGAAGGTCCCTTTAATTACTTTTTTGGGTAATTTTGGGTCTTTTTTTAAATAATTGTGTGTCTTTTTTGGTAATTTTGTGGATTTTTTGTAATTCTCTGTCTTTTTTTTTGGTCATTTTGTTTTTTCTTCAAGTAATTTAGTTTTTTCTGTCATTTTGTATCTTTTTAAAAAAAATAATTTTGTGTCTTTTTTTGGTAATTCTGTGTCTTCTTTTAGTATTTTGTGGATTTTTTTTGTAATTTTGTGTCTTTTTTAAATAATTGTGTGTCTTTTTTGGTAATTTTGTGTCTTTTTTTGGTAATTCTGTGTCTTCTTTTAGTATTTTGTGGATTTTTTTGTAATTTTGTGTCTTTTTTAAATAATTGTGTGTCTTTTTTGGTAATTTTGTGGATTTTTTGGAATTCTGTGTCTTTTTTTGGTCATTTTGTTTTTTCTTCAAATAATTTAGTTTTTTTCTGTCATTTTGTATCTTTTTTTTAAAAATAATTTAGTGTCTTTTCTGGTAATTCTGTGTCTTTTTTTGGGTAATTTTGTGGGGGGGGGGGGAGTGGGGGGTTGGTAATTTTGTCTCTTTTTTAAATAATTGTGTGTATTTTTTGGTCATTTTGTGTCTTTTTATGTCATTTTGTGTCTTTTCTTGGTCATTTTGTGTCTTTTGTAGCAATTTTGTGTCTTTTTTTTGGTTAATTTGATACTGCCCCCAGGTACTTTGAGTTTGAGACCCCTGGCCTAGAGAGTCATTCTCCATCATGGCCGAGCCGTCATCTGGAGATATTCTGTGTTATTCCTCTCATCCACAAGTTCAGACTGAAACTAACAGTGATGATATCTGTCACTGTAGTTCATTCTGACTCAGTCACATGCTGTCATGTTGGTGGAAATAATCCCCCAGAAATGCATCATTTCCTCTGTTTGTTTGATAAAAACTACAGTAATCAGCTGTTTGAGGAAACATTTTTATACATGAACCTCAATATCTGTGGTGTGTTTTAGTGTTTTATAACTTGTAAATGTTTTATCATTGGAAACAACAAAATATGGAGTATTTGGTTTCCTTATCTTCTGCCTCTGTGGTTCCCCACTCGTCCACCAGGTGTCCTCAGAGTCCCTTTGCCCTTTTTTCCCTGAGTGGTGAGATCTGATGTTGGGTTCTACATTTCCTTGGAGGTTCTTCAAGACCATCTAGTAAATATTCTGAGTGGATGTGGTCATGTTGAGGAAGTTTGAGAGGTTCATTGAGGAGGTTCTGTTGGTATTTTAGGAAGACCTGTGGTACTTGAGGTGGTTCTTGTAGACACTGAGGAGGTTTTGGGGGGTCTGCAGTGTTTGGGGGTCATTGAAGAGGTTCTATGGGACCTTTAGTGGTTCTTGGGGTTATGGAAGATGTTCTAGGGGCCCTGTATGGGTTCCTGGGGTTATTGAAGAGGTTCTATGGGACCTTTAGTGATTCTTGGGATCACTGAAGAGGTTCAAGGGACCATGTAGTGGTTCTTGGGGTCATTGGAGAGGTTCTTTTGGACCTTTAGTGGTTCTTTGGGTTATTGAAGAGATTCTATTGGACCTTTAGTGGTTTGTGGGGTTATTGAAGAGATTCTATTGGACCTTTAGTGGTTCGTGGGGTTATTGAAGAGGTTTTATTGGCCCTGTATAAATTCTTGGGGTTATTGAAGAGGTTCTAGGGGCCCTGTAGTGGTTCTTGGGGTGATTGAAGAGGTTCTTTTGGCCTTTTAGTGGTTCTTGGGGTTATTGAAGAGATTCTATTGGACCTTTAGTGGTTCTTGGGGTCTTTGAAGAGGTCCTACGGGCCCTGTAGTGGTTCTTGGGGTTATTGAAGAGGTTCTAGGGGCCCTGTAGTGGTTCTTGGGGTTATTGAAGAGGTTCTAGGGGCCCTGTAGTGGTTCTTGGGGTTATTGAAGAGGTTATATGGGCCCTTTTGTGCTTCTTGGGGTCATTGAAGAGGTTCTATTGGCCCTGTATAAGTTATTGGGCTCTCTGAAGAGGTTCTAGGGGCCCTGTAGTGGTTCTTGGGGTCTCTGAAGAGGTTCTAGGGGCCCTGTAGTGGTTCTTGGGGTCTCTGAAGAGGTTCTAGGGGCCTTGTAGTGGTTCTTGGGGTCTCTGAAGAGGTTCTAGGGGCCCTGTAGTGGTTCTTGGGGTCATTGAAGAGGTTGTATTAGTGCGTATACATTTTTCAGAACAGTAATCGGTTCTAAATGTTAGTTGGTGTCCTTGTAGAATGACATAGAATCATTTGTGGAGTAATTTATTAACGTTAACCCTGATGACAAGTCAGGAAAAGCGATATTGAAGTGGTTCACGGCTCAACGGTTGTTTAAACGCTTTATAAAATACAACATGCTGAACGTCCAGCTGGTGGACAGCAGACAGCAGCAGAGTCCTTCTTCTTGTCCGTCTGTTTTAATTGTGTGTTGGCATTTGTTTTATTGATGTGAAGAATGCTTGAGATGGGAACGAGACAGTCGTCAACCTGCTCTGATGGAAGATAACACGGCTATAAAAAGGTAACGGCAGGAAACATAATGAGGGCAAAGGGAACGAGCAGGACTCTGAAACAATCTGAACCATCTACTGTTGGCTGATAGTGGAGGACCAAATACAGATACTGATATCAATCCTTTCACATGAAATACTGTGGTTGATGGTAAATGTTTGGCAACTCCTACTGCCAGATTATTTACTTCTATAAAGTTTTACTGTAAAAAATGTTTTAAAAAATAAATAGAAAGTTGCCTTAATGTTACATGCAGCTGTATGGTGTGTATTTTATATAATACGCAGATTTCATAGTCAATATTTGGAATAAAGGGTTGTCTTATTTATTTTTTACCTACTTTGTGTACCAACAAATATTCTGGAGGGTTTTTTGGATCATTTTTATCCATTCTCCATATGAATAAAATTGTATTGTTCAGCACCAAATGTGTGTAACAAATGGTATCAACCCCAAAATTGCTGCAACAACTTATGGAAATGTTTGGTCAGTTTGTGTCTTTTTTGTCATATTTACGTCTATTTTTGGTCATTTTGTGTCTTTTTTGGTCATATTTACAGATATTTTTGATATTTTTGTGTCTTTTTTGGTCATCTTGACATCTACTTTTGGTCATTTTGTGTCTTTTTTGGTCATCTTTACATCTATTTTTGGTCATTTTGTGTCTTTTTTGTCATATTTACATATATTTTTGATCTTTTTGTGTCTTTTTTGGTCATCTTGACATCTACTTTTGGTTATTTTGTGTCTTTTTTGGTCATCTTTACATCTATTTTTGGTCATTTTGTGTCTTTTTTGTCATATTTACATATATTTTTGATCTTTTTGTGTCTTTTTTGGTCATCTTGACATCTACTTTTGGTCATTTTGTGTCTTTTTTGGTCATCTTTACATCTATTTTGGTCATTTTGTGTCTTTTTCAGTCATCTTTACATCTATTTTGGTCATTTTGTGTCTTTTTTTGGTCATCTGTACATCTATTTTTGGTCATTTATTTTGTGTCTTTTTTTTGGTCATCTTTACATCTATTTTTGGTCATTTTTACATCTATTTTTGATCACTTTGTGTCTATTTCAATTATTTTGTGTCTTTTTTGGTCATTTTTACATACATTTTCGATCTTTTTGTGTCTTTTTTGGTCACCTTTACATCTATTCTTATTCTTCTTCAAACATACTTGATAATAACCAAAACCATGATCAATAAAACCATGTTAAATGTCTAGATATCAGCTCTTAAATTAAACTCTTATCAGCTATTTTTGTTGTTATCATTACAGATGCACCTTTGGTTGTACCAGACATGAAAATGAACAAGAAATTGAAGTAAACAAGGGTGGTCTCATAATTTTTTCCATGACTGTATGTTTCTTTCTTTCTGTCCAGCTGATAGACCTTGTAGTGCTAAACTGAACTGAAATATGACTTATTTCCTTCCTCTCTCTCTCTCTCTCTCTCTCTCTCTCTCTCTTTCCTTCCTTCCTCCCCCCTCGCCGTCTCTCCGCCCAGACACACGGCAGCAGCCCAGCAGCAACACTCTCACTTCATATCACACGTTTTCATTCACCTGCACACGGATTAAAACCAGAACAAGGCGCGTGAAGTGAACCCTGTGGTCCTGGACTCCTCTCACACCGGAAACCACCTGCGAACTCTTTAAAAAAAAAAAAACCTTTAATGGACTTTACCTGCCGGATTTCATTCAATCTGAATTGGAAATTACGGACCAGTTTTGTCGCTGAGGTCTCGGCCATGGAGGATAATGTGGATTATCACCGTTTGGAATCTACCTTTGTGTTTTTAAACGGGTCGTGAAGCACGTGAAGGGCTGACAGCACGCGCCGGTGTTTCCATTGAACAGGTGATCAGCCCAAGTTTCTGTCTTCAGTAGAGATTTTTATTTTTTATTTATTTTTTGCCTTTTTTTTTTAACAACAAAAACGTGTTTTTAAACTTTCAAAAGCGACTTTTCCTGATGTTCTGACTTCCCGGGCTATACGTCAACCAATATTTTTTATTCAAATATTTTTCGTGCTTATATTTGGGCTTTCTTTGGGCATTCATTCTGAGTAAGAAAAAAAAAATAATAATTATTGTTTAATGGTTATTTAACCGTTGTTGCCAGGGGAAACACGCGCTTGGCGGGGGTTTTTTTTTTCGCGGGCATCGAAGCTAGTTTTTCGTAGCTAACTTTTCCCCTAAAAAAATCTCCGAAAACGTAAAAACAACATGAAGAGGAAACCCTGAACCCACTGAGGTAAAGAGAACAAAGTCTTTTTTTATAAGTGATATCATGTTTATAATATGTATTGATTTACTTTTTTATGGTTTTGCTGCTATTTGTTTCTGTCCGATGCATGAATTATGGGAGAGAATGATGCACTGCAAAAAAAGAAGAAAACAAAAAAGTCTGGCAACAAAAGTTGGCAAACACTTCCATCAAATAACAGTAAATAATCATATGTTATTTTTCAGATAATGTCTTTCACAAAAAGGATAATTTACAGTAAATATTAGAGCTGCAACAATTATTCGATTAATCGAACAATAATCAATTATTAAATTAATCGTCAACTATTTTGACAAATTCACAGACTGCCAGACTTTTACCGTTTTTCAAATCAATTTGTTTTAATATCAAATTTTAAAAAATTACAGTAAGAAACATACAATACAGTTCATAGTATACTCTGTAATTTATCATTTAAGACCATTAAGCATTGAAATAATACTATAAAAAAAATCTGTTATGTCACGTTATATCAATTTACAGGTTTCAACTTCCATTTTCTGGTTAATATTTGTAAAATATTTGTTTGTATCTACAAAGATGGCATTATTGTAACCCAAAAAAAAAGTCTTAATTTCATTTTTCAACAGGCGTTTTCTGTAATAATGAAATACTGTCTAGGATAAAGTGAACAGATACATGTTTATTTTTAAATGGAGTGGTAATGAGATGTAATTCAGCTGTGATGAAATTAGTTTTTAAATTATTTTTGTAGGCTAAAATGAGCAATAATATGATAAACACAATAGGAGTCATTCTTTTGAAGTTTATTCAATTAAAGATAAAATATCCACATTGTGGTGAAATAGAATATATAAATACATAGGCTGTATAAACATTAAAATACATCATAAAAGCAGAAATATGTACTTAAGTATAACACAATGTAAAGTAGCCCGGGTATCCGAAAGACTGGGCCCCTTACAGATTAAACCTGATCAATACATTAATGATTAGATATTGATATAAATAATAAGATGAATAGTCCTGCTTACAATATATAGCGGTAAATAAGCAACAATTTATTGCTGTACTAATATTCCAGGTGGTGCTGAGTCTCATTTATTGCAATACATCATATTTTATGAGTAGTTTGTTTGTAAAATCTTTCTCTGCAGAGTAAATTATGTAATATATGCTAAACTAAATGAAAAGTGGCATCTCAATTTGAAAGTACAAGTGTCTCACTTTTGAGACATTGAATGGTTTTCAATGTGATGAAAGGGATTAATAGACTGAATTCATGAATAGTGCTTTTACTGTAATATGAGCCAAAAAACATTTAGGTGCATGCACTTACCTCTCGCTGTATGCTCAATTCACTAAACACAGTTTAAATTAATAAAAATTACCTTTTTATCTGATGTTTTTAATACAAAAAAATGATCTTTTTGATATGTGACTCTCTGAATTCCTCCCACTGACTCTTATAACACCAGTTAAAATGTACAGAGTCATGATTTAGAGATGTCTTGGATGCATCATTTTCAGACATGTGTTGGAGCTAATATTTAACATTTGTCATTACAGTTTTAATTACATGATGTCAATGTGTTTCCCCCCCGTCTGAGATGTTGATGAGGGCGGGTTGGACCTGAGAAAACACTCACCATGTTGGCTGTAACATGTAAACTCTGTGTTGTGTAAGGTGGGCAGGACTGCCAGGAAAATTGTCCTCTCATTTTCCAGCGTCGGGGAGTTTTTCTCCCACGACTCATCATGGCCCGAGCTAACAAAGGCCACTCAGGACTGACGTGGACGAAATGATTACAGTGAATTCGACCATGACCAACCAAAGCACATCCCAGTGTCCTGGCTAGTTATTAGATTTCAGTTACAGGAGGAATCATTCTTTAAGCTCAAACAACACGACTTCATCTATGTTGCATGTTATGTAAATGTCTCCCTTGTGTGTATCTGCAGTTAACGGGGATAAATTATTCATCTGTGGTGAAAGTGGACTACCTGCTGGTCTGGAGGATGGCCTGTTGGAAGGGGGGCACCACTCTCCTGCTGGGCCTGCTGGCGCTGCTCCACCTGCAGCTGGTGGCCGGGCGCTCACCTCACCACCGCAGCTTGAGACGCCAAACTCGAGGGCACCACGAACGCCGGGCGCACCAGAACATCACGCTGGCCGTCATTTTACCGAAGAGCAACACGGATTACCCGTGGGCTTGGCCTCGCATCGGCCCCGCCCTGGAGCGAGCCATCAAAACCGTCAACGCCGACCCCACGCTGCTCCCCGACCACCACCTCGTCTACGCCTTCGAGAACAGCGAAAACGAGAACCGCATCTGCTCCGAGTCCATCGCCCCGCTCATGGCCGTGGACCTGAAACTTGCTCACGACCCGTGGGCGTTCATCGGGCCCGGCTGCTCCTACACCTCCTCCCCCGTTGGCCTCTTCACCACCCACTGGGACGTTCCCATGGTGACGGCGGGAGCGCCGGCCGTCGCCTTTTACGGCGGAGTCTACCCGTCCATCACCAACACAGGCCCCACCCACAAGAAGCTCGGGAAGTTTGCCATGCAGATCTGCGAGCACTTTGGGTGGCGGGAGCACGTGATGCTGATGTTCAGCGACAACAAGATGGACGACCGGCCGTGTTACTTCGCCGTGGAGGGATTGTGGGATGAGCTGAAGCCCAGCAACATCTCCTACGTTGACAGAGTCTTTGAAGAGAACAAGCAGCTGGTCAACTACTCCCAGATCATCGCAGATGTTCAGAACGACAGCAGAGGTAAGTCACCGCTCTAAATGTTGGTTAATGTCATTGGACATTGGGTTTGCTTTCACAAGTCCACTCTGTGAGACCCGGTCTATACGTGTATGTTTGAAAACTGATTTTTTTTTTGGGGTCAGGAAATGCCTGGTTGATTCATTTGATCCACCAACAATTTGGGAAGTCTAGAAGAGTGGTAAGATTAAATCATTCTGTTCCCAGTCAACCAGAAGTAACCGGTTCAGCCGGCGGAAGTCTCTCTCGCTTTCTGGGCCTATAGATGTGGAAGGGCTCGAGATGATCAGGCAGTTCAACATTTTTGGCTTTATGTGCCACTGAGCAACTTTCATAGGAATGAACAGGTGGGGGGGGTGCACTTGGGGTGCACTTCTATAGCGTTTTTATCCAAAGCTCTTTACACTACACTCTACGCTCATTCACCCATTCACACACACATTCATACGCAGCACCGGGAGCAATTTGGGATTCAGTATCTTGCTCAAGGACACTTCGACATGTAGACTGCCATGGTCAGGGATCGAACCACCAACCTACAAGGTGAAGGTCCATTTCTCTTCATGCATCCATGGGTGAAAGCAAAGACTGTATATAAAAGATGGCTTTGTATCAGCCTATTAATATTGAGCTTGGTTCCATGCAACTCATGCCCACAAGTTCTGCATAGAACAGTCATGATTGATGACCAGTTGATCTTTAAGGTTCATGTGGCAACAACTGCCCGATCGTGTTGATTCTGATGTCTCTTGTGTTGTTTCTTGACTTGATCTTTGCTTGTGTTGTATTAACTCTCAAATGTACGTCACTCTGCGTCTGAAAGTGTCTTAACTGACATTGTAGAGTTGTAGAACTGTAGAAAGATGGAGGACATGACCGTTCAACCACAACATCTGGAGCGCCAGTAACTGGAATTTTGAAAAATCTTGCATCCTTAGAAACTTTGTTGCACGTGCAAAAGAAGAAAATATGTGTTTCATCCTGGTCTGGCAGGGTCCTGCTGTATGGCTGCAGCTCTCAGGCCTTTGTGTCAACATGTCTCATTAAATAGACCTTTTCTCACAGCAGACACTTGGACTTGTTATCGCAGAAAAGCACAGGTGGAATTAATAACATTAACAATGGCTCAGTTCCATGAAATGTTCCAGGAAGCTATTTCAATGAGCCAGCACGCACAGAACCAGAACCTGCAGCCAGCATGGCTGTTACTGTGTGAACTCCAGGAGATATAACAGTACTGCTGCCTTATTGTCGGCCTGGACTGACAGTGACAGTGGAGGTTGATGGGAAGTGATGTCCGAGAGAAAGGGTGCAAAAAAGTGTAACGAAGATCTCCAGACAGAGCCGACCCGGAGATGTTGTGGTTGCTATGGTAATGTGTGTGAACTGCTCAGACACCCAGCTGCCTGGTGGTGCTGCTGTTCTCTCTCTGGTTGGGTCTGTACGCCTGCACCCTGCGATTCATCCTCGGGTCATTGTGTGCTGTAATTTATTCCGGACATTACGTGTTGTTACAGGGCCCAGTAGGGTATCTGTTGTCCAGTTTGCAGGACTGGCTGATTGCACTGAATCTGGAGCAAGTTGTCCCGTTCAGAGTAGAATAGACAATAAAGCAGGTGGTGCTTCAGAGCGCGGCAAACAAAAACCCTTTCACAGTGTCTTTTTGCTTTGTCAAACTCAACAGGAACATTTTGGTGGATTATAAAAGTCTTGTTCAGTGTTCAGTTGGAATATAAGACACTCTGGGAGTCGGACTTTCATTTAGAAGAACAATAGTAGCTCATTAAACTGGCGTTAGCTGATGATGTAGCATCATTCTGCACATGTACTGGTTGCAAAAATCCGACCTTGGTACTTTTTAGGGTGCTGACCGAATTATGTTGGTACTACCGATCGATTCACGTTAAATCAGACGGATCAACGCAATGCAAGCAGGACTAAGTCGCTCCTAGAGGTGGGGGGGAAATCGATACAGCAGAATATCGCAATATAAGTATCCATTTACCCGCCATATCCGTTTCTGAAGGCCGTAGCAGGCTCACCTTTAGGAATGTACAGGAGATCTGGTATCATATGGAACTATAAAATGTAAGGAGTCTATGAATCTAGAAACATTGAGATCAGTTAAGCTTGTTGTTTGTGTGTGTTTGATAAAATGCTGCAGTTGTTGTCGTCCAACATGTTTAATTTCAGTTGAGTTCAGTTTGACTGGATACTTTGTTGGTCAGTCTGTGGCTTTGACTGTCATTGTGTACAAATAAAAAGACTGAAGTGAGATGAATACACTGAGAATTTTCTCTGATTGGACAAAACAATTCTTGATTGAATTTAATTTTGTGGACACAAAATGCAGTAAAACAGTTAAATCTAAATATATTGTATCGCAATACTCACCATATTGCGAAATGCTTAAAATCACAATAAAATTTTATCGTGACTCGTATATCGTGATAAAATCGTATTGCAGGTTGAAATTACTATATTGCTATCACAGAGAGAGAAAAGTACAGAAAAAAGGCAGCATCAGGGCAAATGTGAATGGTATTTTTCGTCAATGGGGAATGTATTGTTTTTGTGAACGATAAGTTTTGTAGAACGATAGAGATCTTCAGCGTTGATGATCAGCCTTCTGGCTCTCCTCGGCCTCAGGCTGCAACAGCTGATCCTCCTCCCTCCGCCTCGGTCCACCCAGAAAAACTCAAATCTATATCTGGAGAACACTCAAGTATAATTGGACAAGTTGCCATTTCAAGGATATGAATGTTGATGAGTCAAATCAGTCCAGTACACGGGTTGCCACTTCAGAGCTACAAGGGGAGATTGGTTCACTTATTTCATATTTGCTGTTCATTGGGCTTGGGTGGTGGGCAGAAACACTCTTATGATGGGAGGGATGAGAAGGTTGTTGTGCACCAGAATGGGGAGAAGCAGACGTATCAGAACCAGTATGACAGTATGACGGAAAAAAGAAACAACATGAGACAAAAAAGATAGAAAAATTACAGTATAGACACAAAATGACCAAATAAGATGTTTAAATGACAGAAAAAAAGACACAAAGACAGAAAAATGTAAAAAAAATAAAAAATAAAAAATAAAAAAAGACACAAAAATGGTCAAAAAAGACACAACATGACTGAAAAAAACCTTAAAATTACCAAAAATAGATGTACAAATTACAGAAGAAAAACACAAAATGGCCAAAAAAGACACAAAATGACAAAAAAACATGTAAAAAGTACAGGAAAAAATACACAAAATGGCCAAAAAAGATATTAAATGACCAAAAAAAGATGTAAAAATGACAGAGAAATGACAAAAAATGTGTAAAAAAAAAAGACACAAAATGGCCAAAAAAGACAGAAAATTACCAAAAGAAGATGAAATTACCCCATAACACCCCCAGAAAATGACCCAAAAAGTCATAAAAGAGCAACAAATTTTGTAAAATGACAGCAGGAGAACAGTGTTTTTACTGAACTGTCACTTCTGACATTTTAGGGGACATAAACAACAGAAAAACACATTTTAAACATATTTAAAATCATTTCCATCCAAACTGCTGACGATGCTATTTCATCCTAAACAAATGTCAGTTTCTGCAGTCTTGAGCTTTATGTTTGACCGATCAGTGACCTTTAACCCTTTAATCACCATGATCCAGGTCTGTAGTTCTGCTTTATGTGTAATCATTGAACCCATTGAATCGCTCAGCTGGGTTTATTGAACACTGCTTTTCTTATTGACGTGAATTTCCCGCCTGTTAATGGAATCAGTTTGTCCCCTTTGTCTCAGTTTCTCAGCGTCTCCTGTTTCCAGTAATTCAATCATAAAGATTCCTCCAGAGAGAAACCGTCTGTCGGCTGTAAGGAGCAGGACAGCGTCTCCTAACTGACCTTTCCTCTCACATCGACACTTTTATAATTATAAAAAATAAATCTGTGTCTGTTTGGATGCAAATTTGTTCATAAAATCCAGGTTCGCTTTGATCTTTTTCCCGTTCAGTCCTCCAATCACAGAAAAACCACCAATAACATAAATCAACTGCAGAGAGACAGACCCAAACAGACCCAAACAGACCCAGACCCAGACCCAGACCAAGACCCAAACAGACCCAAACAGACCCAGACCCAGACCCAAACAGACCCAGACCCATTTCCTCAGTTTAAAATGTGTGTTGTTCATTCAACCATGCCTTTAAGTAAAATTATCATCTAAAATTGTCACCTCGAGGCAGAATACAAGTTAATTTAGCAGCTTCAATGTGCTTTCCAAGCCAGTCAGACATTAAAAAAAGACTCCATTTTGAAAACAGTTCAAATTATAACCTAATAATTTATGGGTGACAATCACGGTCCAGAGGCAAGCACACTCAAAATTTCTTTAGAAATGTTCTAGTTGATATATTAAGCCAGTCTATGTGCTGCCTAAATTTATGTTTTCGGTATCTGTGCTGACACAAAAAGTAAAGTAACACAAAAGAGCTGAGACTAAGGTATTAGCTGTATATTTATTTTGTGTGCTTGCTTGCAAAAGCACACTAATTGTTATTCACCGGGCTTATTCTTATTTTGTGTGCTTGCTTGCAAAAGCACACTAATTGTTATTCACCGGGCTTATTCCTATTTTGTGTGCTTGCTTGCAAAAGAACACTAATTGTTATTCACCAGGCTTATTCTTATTTAGTGTGCTTGCTTGCAAAAGCACACTAATTGTTATTCACCGGGCTTATTCTTGTTATGTGTGCTTGCTTGCAAAATCACACTAATTGTTATTCACCGGGCTTATTCTTATTTTGTGTGCTTGCTTGCTTGCAAAAGCACACTAATTGTTATTCACCAGGCTTATTCTTGTTTTGTGTGCTTGCTTGCAAAAGCACACTAATTGTTATTCACCGGGCTTATTCTTATTTTGTGTGCTTGCTTGCTTGCAAAAGCACACTAATTGTTATTCACCGGGCTTATTCTTATTTTGTGTGCTTGCTTGCAAAAGCACACTAATTGTTATTCACCGGGCTTATTCTTTTTCTTCCATTTCTTCTATGTTTCTTCTTCATGGAACACAGATGAGCGTCTCATAAACACCTGATTACCTGCTTATGATCACAGCTTGTGCTGTCTGCCACCAGTTGGCATGAAGGCATATTAATAAATTAATAAGTGGCACTTTTTATCCCATTATATCTTCTGTATTGAAATATAATTTTTTGCAACCTGGCAACACTCTGGCTCTGACTGACTGATTTTATGAGCTTCCTCTGTGTCCAGTTAATGATCTCCTTAGAAATTAGACATTTTAGAAGCAAATATCTGAAGATGGCTTTAAAATCAACTAAACTTACATCTATTTTGGTCATTTTGTGTCTTTATTGGTCATTTTTACATCTATTTTTGGTCATTTTGTGTCTTTTTTGGTCAATTGTACATCTATTTTGGTAATTTTGTGTCCTTTTTTGGTCATCTTTACATCTATTTTTGGTCATTTTGTGTCTTTATTGATACCATTGTGTCTTTTTTTGGTCATCTTTCACATCTATTCCTGTTCTTCTTCAAACATTCTTTATAATAACCAAAATCATTATCAATAAAACCATGTTAAATGTCTACATATGAGCTCTTAAATTAAACTCTGATCAACTATTTTTGTTGTTATCATTATATTTCTCCAAACAAATGAACCTTTACTTGTACCAGGCATTAAAATAAACAAGAAATTGAAGAAAACAAAGGTCTAATATTTGTTTTCCATGACTGTATGTCCATTTTAGAATGGTAACAGTAAATAGAATAATGGATTGTTGCAGAAATCCTCTTCGTTATTTCACCAAATGCACCAGACAAAATAAAACACACAAAGGGGCAAATTAGGAGCATATTGTGACCCAACCAGAGTTGGTGATAGCTGGAAGTCTAACCGAGATGGATTTGCAAGTTTTATTTTGTATTTCTCAACATCCAGCTCCCCTGAGAGCGCAGTGTGTACACAGTGCTTAAAGTGAAGATTTGTGCCTCGTTTCTGGAAGCTTTCCCACTTTTCCTCTGCAGGAAGGAGTCTGGACGGGTGTTTTTTGTGAACTTTGGGCTCATAAATGAGTCCAGAAGTGAAGTGAAGACACATACTGTATGTTGTACAGTCTGTGGTTATCAAGCTAGAAATAAATAGAGAGGGAGCTGAGTTCCTGAAAAGCTGACATTTAGAGAGATACGAGGTTGTCAGCTACTAGATACAGCGTGTCGCTCTTTATCTCAGCTTATTGCTACAGTAAAGAACAAACTGCAATAAAGCTGCTTATCTGCCCTGTTATTATACCCCAAAAACCAGAATAAGTGAGTGTTGGGATCAGCAGAGAGCGCAGCAGCGTGTTCTCCATGTTTTCTTGTTGATTCAGCTGCTCGGAGCGAAGCCGCAGATATTCTGAGCTCATGTGAACACAAACTGTCATCAGCATGCTCTCTGCCCATCACTGTCATCTCCTCCTTTTCTTTTTTTTGCCTCTTTCCGCCCTGCGAGCCAGCCGGGCGGCTCAGGTTGTTAAGTCAGGCATTAGCTGCTGCTCCTGGCCTCGGGGCTCCATCACTGCAGCAGCAGCCAGAAATATGAGCCCAATCGATGCGTCCACGGGCCAGACGGCAGCGCTGAGAGGCTCTGCCCCCAGGACACAGTGGAAAAGTCTGCACCAGGGAGTGATGCAGCACATTTACAGATTAGAGAAAGGTGCTCGGGAAAAACACACGGCAGAAATGACAGGAAAACAGACACAAAATGGCCAAAAAAGACACAAAATGACTAAAAGAAACGCAAAATTACCAAAAAAAGATGTACAAATGACAGAAAAAAGACACAAAAGACAAAATGTTTTTAAAAAAAAGACACAATATGACAAAAAAAACACAAAATGACTTAAAGAAACACAAAATTACCAGAAAAAGATGTACAAATGACAGAAAAAAGACACAAAAGACAAAAAATGTTTAAAAAAAGACACAAAAATGGCCAAAACAGACACAAAATGACTGAAAGAAACACAAAATTACCAAAAAAAGATGTACAAATTACAGAAAAAAGACACAAAAGACAAAAAATGTTTAAAAAAAAAGACACAAAAATGGCCAAAACAGACACAAAATGACTGAAAGAAACACAAAATTACCAAAAAAAGATGTACAAATTACAGAAAAAAGACACAAAAGACAAAAAATGTTTAAAAAAAAAGACACAAAAATGGCCAAAACAGACACAAAATGACTGAAAGAAACACAAAATTACCAAAAAAAGATGTACAAATGACAGAAAAAAGACACAAAAAACAAAAAATGTTTAAAAAAAGACACAAAAATGGTAAAAAAAAGACACAAAATTACTAAAAAAACCCACAAAATGACTAAACAAAACACAAAATTACCAAAAAAAGATGCACAAATGACAGAAAAAAGACATTAAATGACCAAAAAAGACACAAAATTACAACAACAAAAAAAGACACAAAATTACAACAACAAAAAAAAGACACAAATTGACCCAAAAAAGACACAAAATTATTTTAAAAAGACACAAAATTACCAAAAAAAAGGAATTAAAGGGACCTTCTACACACAACACATTAAACTTTCATATCAAGGTGGGGGCCACAAAATATCGTCACGAGGGCCAGAATTGGGCCGCGGGCCGCCAGTTTGAGACCCCTGATTAGGAGCTTCAGTAAACGTACGTTGTTTCATTCCACCACTGGATCCAACGGAAAACCTTCAGACATTAAAGAGCATTTTGCTTTATGAATTGAAGAATAACTGAGAATCTGGATGAGATGCTTTGATATGATGGTGGAAACGTAAAGATCTGTTGGGTTCCAGTGAAATCATAAGAGATTTGGATAACAGGGAAGAAAGTGAAAACACAGACAAACATTTAAAATGAGATGGAAAGTTATTGAATATATTCAGATATATTCAGGGAAGGATTTTTGTTTGACACGCCAACAGAACAAGAGGCTGATTCTCATCACCATGCTGCAGCTCAGAGCATTAAATACATATTTTATTTGACCCTTTATAACATATACAATCTAAAGTCACTGTTTAATATGAATTTATAATCTATTAATAAAAATGTAAGGTATTTTCTGACATTTTTAGAGACACTGTGAGCAAAATTCATTACCGTAACACATTTTTAAATAGAAAAAAACTTTTTTTTTTCCTTTGGCAAGCTCTTAAATATGCTCTAGCTGGTATCACCAAAATGTGTTTTATTAACATATACACATATTTTAATGCAAACGATTCTATCATTACGGTAACATCTAACCATTTTTTATCATCAATTTTCATTCAGATTTTGTTCTTTATACATTGTTAAAAACCATTATGTTTGATTATATTCTGTTAAATTATACATTTTTAAACAAATGTACATTTATTTTTTATAAAGTTTATTTGATATGTATTGTATATAAGTGTGGGGAAACCATTACAGTAATGAATTTATGAATCAAAAATATGTTTAAAAAATATTATTTTAACACAAAACAATGAATTGTGCCTCATTATGGCTATATTGTTTGTTCATATAAAAGTGAGATGTATTTAGTTTAATAAAGTATGTCCTTATAATCTTCACAGACAGAACTTAGACTGGACCAAAAATGTTTAAAAAAAAGACACAAAGTGACTAAAAGAAACACAAAATTAACAAAAAAGATGTAGAAATAACAGAAAAAAGACACAAAAGACAAAAAATGTTTAAAAAAAAGACACAAAAATGGTCAAAAACCCCACAAAATGACCAGAAGAAACACAAAATTACCAAAAGAAGATTTAAAATTACAGGGGGAAAAAAACACAAAAGACATTTTTATTTTTTATATTTAGTTTAATAAAGTATTTCCTTATAATCTTCACAGACAGAACTTAGACTGGACCAAAATGTTTTTTAAAAAGACACAAAATGACCAAAAAAAGATATACAAATGACAGAAAAAAAGACACAAAAGACGAAAAATGATTTAAAAAAAAGACACAAAATGACTAAAAGAAACACAAAATTACCAAAAACGATGTAGAAATGATAGAAAAAAGACACAAAAGACAAAAAAATGTTAAAAATACAAACACAAAATGGCCAAAAACGACATTAAATGACCAATAAAAGATGTAAAAATTACAGGACAAAAAATAACAAACAACATTTTTATTTTTTCTATTTAGTTTAATAAGGTATTTCCTAATAATCCTCACAGACAGAACTGAGACTGGCTTCCTGACAATCACCCAGAAGCAGATTGAGAAGTGAATCGGTGCACATTAGAGTTGATCTTTAACCAGAGAAAAGGAAAGAAAGCAGAGGAAACTCCACCAAATGTTTGTTTGACTTTGAGAGAAAACAAAGGTGCACCTTGCTGCTGGACGGCGGTAATAAAAGGTGAAGTTTGGTGATAAAGTGGATAAAGAGGTTCCTCTATCTGTGGAGGTGAAGCAGCTCAATCAGCTTCTCTCTGGTTCCCACAGAGGCATTAAACTCCCGACAGGGCATTTATTAACAGGGGTCAGGAACCTGACGCCTTATATGGAAACTACAGTCGGCCTATCAGATCTCTAGGTATTTCCTGCCAAACACACTCGGGCTAATTTTACCTTGTGGCTCTGCATTTTGTTTCCTTAATCAAACACGCACAGACTCTTAAAGAACACAGCAGAACAAAAAAACCTTTAAGGAGGTCCATGATGGACACAGAGCTCCACTCAGCTAACATTTACCTGTTTGTTTCTGCCACTTTATTCTTAAACCACTCACTGTTACACTCTTACACTATAAACAAACCCAGGACTTTAACAAAGAAAGGACACATTTCTAAAAGAAACTAAAAATTACCCAAAAAAAAGACGGTAAATGACCAAAAGAAACACAAAATTTCCAAGAAATATGTAAAAATGACATAAAAAAGACACAAAATGACCAAAAAGATGTAAAAATTACAGAAAAAAGACATAAAAGACAAACAATATTTTAAAAAGTTACAAATATTGTCAAAAAAGACACAAAATGACCAAAAGAAACACAAAATTACCAAGAAATATGTAAAAATTACAGAAAAAAAGACACGTGAGTAAAAAAGACACTAAATGACCAAAAAGATGTAAAAATTAAAGAAAAAAAGATATGAAAGACAAAAAAATATTTTAAAAAAGACACAAAAATTTACCAAAATTACCAAAAGAAATGTGTAAAAATGACACCACGTGAGCAAAAAAGACACTAAATGACAAAAAATATATATATATAAACATTACAGATAAGTGTAATGACAGCAGGATAACGCCGTTTTTACTGTCACTTCCTGTCGTCACGTCGTCCTGGTAACGACTTCACCTCCAGCACTTAAATCATTTATTGACTGTTTACTGTGAATAAAACATTTATTTACATTTGTTTTCACACCAACACTTTTCTCCTGTTGCCATTTTACAAAACTTGCTGCTTTTTTATGGCATTTTTGGTAATTTTGTGTCTGTTTTTCTGTCTTTTTTACATCTTTTTTTGGTCATTTTGTGCCTTTTATTTGAACGTGTCCAGGCTAATGTTACCTTGTGGTTCTGCATTTTGTTTCCTAATCAAAGAGGCAGAGAAGAACACGACGCTGCTCTGGAAATATCAATGGATCAATCTGTAAGGAGCTCCATGCTGCTGGACACAGAGCTCCACTCAGCTACCATTAACCTCTTTATTTATACCACTTTATTCTTAGACCACTTACTGTTACACTCCTCACAAACAAACCCAGGACTTTCAACCAAGAGACGTAAAATGATAAAAAAAAAAAAAATATGTAAAATAACAAAACAATACACAAAATGGACAAAAAGACACAAAATGACCAAAAAAAGATGTAAAAATGACAGAAAAAAGACACTAAATGGCCAAAAAAGACATTGAATGACCAAAACAGATAAAAGAAACAACAGAAAAAGACAAAAAATTGCCAAAAATACATTAAATGACCAAAAATAGATGACTGAAAAAAGACACAAAAGATTAAAAAAAATGGTCAAGAAAGACACAAAATGACTAAAAGAAAATTACCAAGAAATAAAGTGACCACTTACTGTTACAGTCTTCACAAACAAATCCAGGACTTTCAACCAGGAGACGTACAATGATCAAAAAATTATACAAAAAAACAACTAAAAATTACAACAAAAAAAGATGTAAAATGGCAAAAAAAAATACACAAAATTGCCACAAAATGGACAAAAAGACACAAAATTAACACTTAATACGTAAAAATGACCAAAAAAGACACAAAAGACAAAAATTTTTTTTAAAAATGTAAAAAAAAAAGACCCTAAATGGCGAAAACAGACATAATATGACTAAAAGAAATACAAAATTACCTAAAAGAGATGTACAAATGACAGAAAAAAAGACATGAAATGACCAAAAAAAAGGAAAAAATACACAAAAATGGCCAAAAAATACATTCAATGACCACAAAAGATGTAAAAAAAAAAAACCCAAACAAACAGAAGAAGACAAAACAATTGCCAAAAAGACATGAAATGACCAAATATAGATGTAAAAATGACAGAAAAAAAATGTATGTGTTCTATTTGTACCCACCAGTCTCCTCTTTACAGACATGCCCACTTATGCAAATCAAATGTAGTTTGTGGTAGAAACCGTACAGGTTTTCATGAAGATAGCGAGCAAAAATGCCATGCGGAGTTCCGCAGGGCTCCATTCTGGGTCCTCTGATTCATTGGTACCAACCACAATAACGTCAAATAATGTCAAAAGTTTCAAATGTCACAGCATGGATTTTACTCTGCTTTTATGTCATTTATGTGATTTTTCTTTAGACAAATATTAGACGTATTGAGGAGAATCATGTTGTGGCGAAAAAAGTTTAAATACAATCTTGAGAAAAAAGTAAGAATTACGAGAATAAAGTCACTTTTTGTGTTGGAAAAGTTGTAAAGATGCTCATAGATTGGTTGTTACCGCGTCAATAATTCATCAGAGGAACTTTGTTTTCTATCAACATGTAATGCAGCTACAGCCTGATTCTCACCATGTCATAAAATGATCAATAACCTCAATATTTAAGGTGCAGTAGAACTAAAATCCCCCGACACATGAATAAGATATTCTGGGTAGAAGCTTCTACAACGATTGTTTTACAATAATCTGCTTTAATGTCATTTATGTGAGTTTTTAGACAAATATTAGACATATTGAATCAGGTTGTAGCTTACGTGACTTTATTCTCTGCATTGTATTTCAACCGTAGCTTTACCTTATATTTTATGGTAATATAGCAAAACTTTGAGAGAAACTGAAACTGTGCTTGTGTCTCCTGAGGGGAGAGGTCAGGCTCTCAGCTGATTGAGGCTCTGACCTGTCAGCTCTCTCCACTTCCTGAACTCAATCACAGCTTCAGAGAGGCGGCAGACTTCTCACCGCTTGATTGCTCTCGTGGAAATATTCACGTTGAGCCTCAGCAGGAGGAACCAAGTGCCCTCATTAACCCAAGCTACAGTGGAGTTAGCTTCTCACAGCTAACGGCTGCTAACGACCATCTGAACCACTTGATGAAGGCTCACAGGAGACATGAAGCACCGCAGCATTCAGATACAATTAACTGCTGACCCCTCCAATAAATACTAATTTCTCTGTTGATATTTCTGCCGAGAGACTAAATGATGTGAATGTTATTAATCTCTGTCTCTGATCCTCCTCGTGGCTGAAAATATCACTAAACAGATCCAAAAAATGAGCGAAAAAGAACAATAATTGGAGATTTTTAAACGTCTACTCCTCCGGCATAATTTCAGCTAGAGACTCCATTTAAACTTTAAACAGTAGACACAAGTCTTGTGTATCGGTGTATTAATCCACGTTTCGATAGGTCATATAGTTTTTTACCAATCCCTGTTCAATGACCATGATAATTTTTGGAGAAATTCTGAGATTATAATGGGTGTGTATTGCACGGAATGTTCGTGTCACAGTGTGTGACATCATCGCCAGAGTGTAGAGGGAGAGAAAAAACTGTCAAAAAATAAATTTGAAAACTGCGCTCCAGGCCGCAAATTCCACTCTACAGAAATAATTTATACATAGAAACGTAGGAAAATTAGTCTTCTCCCTCACAATCCTCTGGTAAAGCTGTCAGAGTTATAGTTTGGGCGTAGGACGCACAGATGATCCACCAACACCACCAACAGCCTCATTGGCTGCCATATTAAAAACGCAGGAAGATTTCTGAAAAAGGGAGATGGAACAGTTTTTTTTAGATCGCTCTAACAAAGCCATTTCTTCATTTTTCTTCACAAAAAACATATGTAGACGTTCAGGAAGAACTCAGGATGCTCAAAGTGAAGTCGAATCAATGATAGGTATTATGGTTTTGCCAAAAACGGTTTCTGTTTCGAAGCCAGAAATTCCAGTCTGTCCACCTCTGGCTGCTGTCACTGTTTTGAGGTTAAAGGGCATAGGTTGCTGTATAAATGTTGTAGGTGTGCTCCTTGTATATTATATAGTATCATAATAGTATATATTATACTATATTATATATAATATATAATATAGTATTAATTGTTATAAATCTCTGAAGAATCTCATCATAGTGTACACACACCGGCAGTAGCCCCCGTGCAGCTTCAAATTGATTTTGCAGCTGTTATTGTTACGTTAAATAGTTGCATAATGTTGATTTAAGTTCTCCTGCTGCACTGTGGGTAAAAGGAGGTTCAGGTCCCAGACTTCATAATTGCAGGGAAATGTTCTGAGAGCTTATCTACATAATGGACAGGACTGAAACATGGAGAGTAGCAGCAGGAACATGTGGCGCTGTGTTTCCCCTCTCACTGGGACCTCTTCCCTCTTGGTACGCTCCATTTTCAAGCATGCATAAATAACTAAATCAACAGCTGAACACATTTTACATGGTTGTTACAGGTTATGACCCGTTTAAGATTATGTTGCTCCAATAAATCCCTCATGCTGTACATTTAGTCTACAAAATCTGATCTAAAAGTCTACTTTTACTACAAAATAATAAAAAAAAACACAAAACATAAAAATCCATTAAATGGTCAAAAAAGATGTAAAAATGGCAGAAGAAAGACTCAAAAAGGCCAAAAAAAAAGAGACTAAATGCCCAAAAAAGATGTAAAAATGACAGAAAAAGACACATAATCACAAAAAAAACACACACAAAATTACAAGGAAATGTGTTAAAATAAAAAAAAACATAAAACGGTCAAAAAACATATAAAAATGGCAGAAAAAAGACACAAAAGATCTTAAAAATGATCAAATTGACCCATGAACATTATTGATGTTCCTGAGAAATGAAAGAAATATGTTGAAATGGCACAAAATAACTTAAAATGTCCAAAAAACATGTAAAAATTACAAAAAAAAGACACAAAATGGTAAGAAAAAAAAAGAAAGACTAAATGACCCAAAAAAAGACGTAAAAAAACAGAAAAAGACACAAAAATGATCAAAAAAAAACACAAAATTACCAAGAAATATAATAAAATAACAGAAAAAAACATAAAACGGTCAAAAAACATATAAAAATGGCAGAAAAAAGACACAAAATGGTAAAAAAAAAAAAAAAAAAAAAAAAGAGTCTAAATGACCAAAAAAAAGACAGTTATTTAAGCATAAATAACTAAATCAACATCTGAACACATTTTACATGGTTGTTACAGGTTATGACCTGTTTAAGATTATGTTGCTCCAATAAATCCCTCATGCTGGACATTTTTACTTCTTATTTTGGTCATTTAGTCTCTTTTTTGGTCATTTTTGAGTCTTTTTTCTGCCATTTTTACATGTTTTTTGGCCATTTTATGTATTTTTCTATCATTTTAACATATGCCCTGGTAATTTTGTGTTTCTTTTTAGTGATTTTGTGTCTTTTTTTTTTTTTTTTACCATTTTTCTGTCTTTTTTCGGGACATTTAGTCTCTTTTTTTTTTTTTTTTTACCATTTTGTTTATTTTTTCTGCCATTTTTACATCTTTTTTTTGCCATTTCGTCTCTTTTTTTCCTGCCATTTTTACACATTTTTTGGACATTTTATGTATTTTTCTTGGTAATTTTGTGTTATTCTAGCCATTTAGTCTACAAAATCTGATCTAAAAGTGTTCTTTTACTCCAAACGTTGCCCCGTGTTTCCTCCCCAGCCTTCGGTGTAAACGATGGTGTAAAGATATAATACTGTGATGGAGATGATTGTTTTTCTGAGCTCAGCTGGTGTCGTATTGTCACTAACTGGATTAGACAGATTGTTGCAGATTCTGCGGCTGTTTGTGAAACATGAATCCATTTATAATCAGCCAGCTGTTCAGGTTTAATATATAATACATAACTACATAAATACATCAGAATACATATTCAGGCTTCCTGGAGCTGTTTTACCTGCTGGTTGATGGTTACATGGTGACCTGTTTGTTGGTTGGAGGAAACTCCACTCGTGGTGTTTTACTACAATATTTCTTTAAACGAGGGGTCTCAAACTGGCGGCCCGCGGGCCAATTGTGGCCCTCGTGATGATATTTTGTGGCCCCCACCTTGATATGAAAGTTTAATGTGAGTTTTATATGAATGGCACTTTACTGTGTTGTGTGTGGAAGGTCCCTTTAATTACTTTTTTGGTAATTTTGTGTCTTTTTTGGGAATTTTTGTTACATATTTTAGAAATTGCTCTATAGGCTATTCAGTTTATGTATATTTTTTCCATTGAAAATGCGGTTATCTATAGTCAGATTGCAAGAGAAATACAGTAGGGCTGCAACGATTCGTCGACGTTGTTGACAAAAATCGATAATAGAAATAGTCGACAATGAATTCCATTGTCGACTATTGTCGCCAGACGTGTTTTTCCAACAGAGTGAGGCATCTCACTTCATTACAATCTCTGCCGAGCGCGAGCGGTAACGTACGCGCTTGCGGCGTCCAACACAGCTACACGTACCAAAACTTAGAAAGTTTGGGAGCATTTCAGCCTGGATACGGCCAATAAAAACATGACTTGCAAGGTTTGCAAAGCAGACCTGCGTATCACGGCAGCACCTCGGTGATGCACGAGCATTTAAATAGAAAGCAAACCAAACGGAGTCTGACTCGCCTCGGTAAGATTCAAGTAACATTCAGCCGATACGTTTTGTTTATAAGCGCTTTTTTTCGCTTTAAAAGAGAGCTTTAACGCTATGCCTGACAAACGTATTTTAGATTAAATGCATGCAGTCTGAAGCAGAGAGCAGCATGGAGCCTTTCTGCAGAAGAAGCAGATGTGCAGCAGCAACAGGCTCCTCACTGAGTCAATATATATATATATATATATATATATATATATATATATATATATTTATATGGTCTATGGTCAGTACTGGTGCTGGTCTGTGATACCAGGTTCCAACAGGTGAGCCCAGTTCAACCCAGACTACATCCAGAACCCAGAACCAGTTCCACCCACTTGATGGAGCAGAAATACAGTTTTATAAAACACATTTTCCTGTCCAGAAAAAATGGACAGAGATTTATTTATTTTTTGTATGAATCAGCAGCTGAATTGTTGAATAAAAGATGCATTTTCATTTAAGTACCCATCTTTCTTGTGTTTATTATCATTTGCCACATATTTAAAGCAACTTCATGCTAAATTTAAGAAAAAATTAATAATTATCCGATTAGTCGACTAATCGTTTCAATAGTCGGTGACTAGTCGACTATTAAAATAGTCGTTAGTTGCAGCCCTAAAATACAGCAAGAATTTCAAGCATTTACAAGCACTTAATCCAAAATCCACCAAGCACTTTTCAAACCTTGAAATTCAACATTAAAATTCAAGTATTTTCAAGGATTTCAAGCACCTGAACGAACCCTGATCAGTAATAAGAAGTAAACATCCATGTTCAGGGAACAGTCACTAGAACTAAAAAGCTCCTTGGAGGTGATTTGTTGGAGCCTTGTTACTGAGCCAGTATTTCCCTCTTTCTGCCACCGTGTCCTCCTCTCAGCTCTATCTGCTGCTGTCTGAACGCTGTATAATGTTCTGGCCTCAGCCTCTCAGCTCTATCTGCTGCTGTCTGAACGCTGTATAATGTTCTGGCCTCAGCCTCTCAGCTCTATCTGCTGCTGTCTGAACGCTGTATAATGTTCTGGCCTCAGCCTCTCAGCTCTATCTGCTGCTGTCTGAACGCTGTATAATGTTCTGGCCTCAGCCTCTCAGCTCTATCTGCTGCTGTCTGAATGCTGTATAATGTTCTGGCCTCAGCCTCTCAGCTCTATCTGCTGCTGTCTGAACGCTGTATAATGTTCTGGCCTCAGCCTCTCAGCTCTATCTGCTGCTGTCTAAACGCTGTATAATGTTCTGGCCTCAGCCTCTCAGCTCTATCTGCTGCTGTCTGAACGCTGTATAATGTTCTGGCCTCAGCCTCTCAGCCCTATCTGCTGCCGTCTAAACGCTGTATAATGTTCTGGCCTCAGCCTCTCAGCTCTATCTGCTGCTGTCTAAACGCTGTATAATGTTCTGGCCTCAGCGCAGCAGGAATCTATCTGCTGCTGTCTAAACGCTGTATAATGTTCTGGCCTCAGCGCAGCAGGAATCTATCCATCAGCGTCCTGCTGCTGGCTGTCTGCTCCCGTCCTTAACAACCATTCTGGTTCTCATCCAGAACATTCAGCCAGTCAGGAGCTGTGATGCAGCTCCAATAACACAGACCAATGTGCTTCAGTCAACAGAAAGGTGTCAGGATTCCTTCAGCATTAAAGCGGCGGGGCCTTTTCAGCCCCCTATTGATCACTAAATACTGTCCCTTAGATCAGTAGTTCTCAACCTTTTTGAGTCGCGACCCCCAATTTAACATGCATGTTGTCCGTGACCCCCACTCACTGAACACAATCTCACACGCACAGTTCAGATCACCCAAAAAAGAAACAAAATGACCAAAAAAAGACACAAAATGACAAAAAAAGAAACAAAATGACCAAAAAAGGAAACAAAATGACCTAAAAAGGAAACAAAATGACCCAAAAAGACACAAATTGACCACAAAATGATAAAAAAAAGACACAAAATGGCCTAAAAAGACACAAAATGACAAAAAAAGACACAAAATGACAAAAAAGGAAACAAAATGACCAAAAAAGGAAACAAAATGAACAAAAAAGGAAACAAAATGACCAAAAAAGACACAAATTGACCACAAAATGATAAAAAAAAGACACAAAATGGCCTAAAAAGACACAAAATGACAAAAAAAAGACACAAAATGACAAAAAAGGAAACAAAATGACCAAAAAAGACACAAATTGACCACAAAATGATTTAAAAAAAAGACACAAAATGGCCTAAAAAGACACAAAATGACAAAAAAACAAACACAAAATGACCAAAAAAAGACATTAAGTGACCAAAAAGACAAAAACACATGAACACTTTAACACAGTGGAGACAGAGCTGACTTCCAAAATGATTTGGCGACCCCCAGAAATCATCTCGCGACCCCAATTGGGGTCCCGACCCCAAGGTTGAGAATAGCTGCCTTAGATAAACGTTTCCTCCTGGTGTCCTGATCAGAGAACTTTTATCCCACAACTTTTAAGAAACAAGAATGTCAGCAGCTGATTCCAGGTTTCATACCACCACCACTCCTTCTCTGGAGGGTTGTTGAAGCACTGAGAGTTCTTCTAGCCAACAAGATCTGCAGCCTGAAGACAGATCAGGTCGTAGGAGCCGTTCACTGGTTTCTATCTCCACATCAGTAACAGAAACTTCAGGTTCTCTGTTGGAACAAAGAGCTGCCGGTTGGTTGAGTTTGTTCTCCGTCATGTTTGAATCACATGCTGCTCTTTGGTTTCCCATGGGACTCCAACGCTGTTCTATTCATTCATATTTTCATTCGTCTTTTTGGTAATTTTACGTCTTTTTTGATATTTTGCGTCTTTTTTGGAAATTTTTCGTCTTTTTGGGCCATTTTACGTCTTTCTTTGGTAATTTTGTGACTTTTGGGTCATTTTACATCTTTTTTTAATGAATCTTGTGTCTTTTTTTGGTAATTTTTTGTCTTTTTAGGTCATGTTATGTCTTTTTTTGGTAATTTTTCGACTTTTGGGTCATTATATATCTTTTTTTTGTAATTTTGTGGGGTTTTATGTCTTTTTTGGTAATTTTACATCTTTTATGGTAATTTTAAGTGTCTTTCTTAACATCCTGAAATGTATTTTCTTTTGGTTATTTCACATCTTGTTAATTTTTTTGGCATTTTATGTTTATGTCTTTTTGGGAAATCTTACATCTTTTTTGGCCATTTGCAAGGTCATTCTAAAGGACTTTTTTATCATTTTTTTGAAAATTTTGGGTAATTTTGTGTCTTTTTTTTTGTAAAGTCCTATTTTGGTCATTTTAAGTCTTTTGTTAGTCATTTCACATCTTGTGTTATTTTTTCACAATCTTGTGTTATTTTTTCACATTTTTTCTCATTTTATGTCTTTTTTAGCACATTTTTTTGCCATTTTACATATTTTTGGGTCTTTTTCCATTCAAATTTTTGCATTTATGTCATTTTATGTCATTTGTTGGTAATTTTACGTCTCTTTTTGTAATTTTGCATCCATTTTTGGTAATTCTACGGGTTTTTTTCACGTCTCCTGCGTGAAAGTCCTAGGTTTGTTTGACCCGTCCAGCCGCCCGAAGAGCAACTTTAGTTCTTTAAACTCTCCTCTCCGTCCTTCATAATCACCACGTCTGATAGAGGACGAGGACAGTCTGACACATAAATACAGGTTGTGTTTTACTGCCTGTAAACGAGCTGTTGGTTGTTTTTAAGGGGAGGCCGGTCTGGTTCTGGTTCCTGTGAAAACAGAAATCCTCTATATACTACATGGCTGTAGTCATGCTGTTATTGGTGGTAAAAATGCTCCTGTTGTGAATATTTAGAGCAACATCCCCCCCAAAACCTATTCTTATGCATTAAAACCAGCAGGACTCAACATCAATGTTAGTGTGTGTGTGTGTGTGTGTGTGTGTGTGTGTGTGTGTGTGTGTGTTCTTGTACTTCCTACATAGTGAGGACCAGAACACGTTTTTAACCAACAGAGTGAGGACATTTTTGCAAAGTGAGGACATTTCGGCCGGTCCTCACTTCTTTAAAGGCTTTTTTTAGGGGTTAAAGGTTACATGATAATGATAATTAACTGAAACTGTATTGTGTGGTTACAAAACGAACTAAAATTATAGTGAAAATGTCCTTCGTTTTCGTCTTTGTCAACTTTTTTCATACATAATGAAGATGGATCAGACAAAGGAAATAAAGGCAAAATTTACTGTGACCTCTTTTAATCTCCCACCCAACAAATACCCCATTACAAAAAACTACAACTAATAAAAACTAGACTAAAACTAAAGCATTTAAAAAAGATAAATACTAAATTACAACTAGTAAAGTCACTCTAAAAACTCATTGAAACTAACTGGATTTAAAAACAAAAATTCGAAACTATTATAACCTTGGTAGGGAATTCACTGTTCCAATGAGGGCCCTCACAAAGATAGAAGTACAAGAATGTGTGTGTCTGTGTGTGTGTGTGTTCTTGTTCTTGTTCTTCCTACATAGTGAGGACCAGAACACATTTTTAACCGACAGAGTGAGGACATTTTTGCAAAGTGAGGACATTTCGGCTGGTCCTCACTTCTTTAAAGGCTTTTATTTTGGATTTCAGACTTTGTTTTAAGGGTTAAAAGTTACATGATAATGACAATTAACTGAAACTGAAAATTATAGTGAAAATGTCCTTCGTTTTCCTCTTTGTCATCTTTTTTCATCCATAATGAAGATGATCTAACCTGACCTCTTTTAGTCTCCCACCCAACAAATACCGCATTACAAAACACTAAAATAAACGTAGTCGTCCGTCAGTGTCGTTTCTGAGCTCTTCATTAAGTCTGGACACTTCCTGTTTCACATGTAAACAGACCTGAGGAGAGCGTTCCAGTCTCTTTCTGCTTCACTCTCTGCTTTCATGACTCCAGGAGCCTCTCTGACCTGATGCACTGTAGTCTGCAGCGCTGCCGTACTTCAAAGAGCTCTGATATCAGCTGGACATCATTCAGATAATGCTGCTTCCATTTCTGACATGGGAAGCTTTTAAGAGCCACTTTGGCCTTTTTTACAGCTAGTGTTGTGTTTTACTGAGGCACCTGTTCACGTGTTGTGTGGTCTAAACATCACAATATGAGTGTTTCCAGGTTTAATCTTGTCTTATAAGTTGCTGCAGGAATTTTCAGGTTGATTTAATTTATATTCAGATATCTTGAGGTCAAAGTTAAAGACTCTCAGCTTTCCTCTCAGACCATTTATGCAGCTCTCAGACTGTTTATGGACCCAGGATGCACAAAGATTACGTCTTTCTCACTCATTTTATGTCTTTTTTTTGTAATTTCACATCTCTTTGTTAATTTTTTTTTCATGTCTTTAATGTCTTTTTGGGTCATTTTTCATTCAGACATTCAAAATGACTTATTTTGGTAATGTTTTTCTGGTAATTTTGTGTATTTTTTTTATTTGTAAAGTTTTTTTTGGGTAATTTTACATCTTTTTGCATAATTTTCATATCTTGTCATTTTAGGTCTTTTTAACCATATTGTTTTTGTAATTTTACATATTTTTGGGTCCTTTTTCATTCAACATGACTTATTTTGGTAATGTTTTGATAATTTTGAATCTTTTTTTGGTAATTTTACGTCTTTTGGTCATTTTGTATCCTTTGTAATTTTACATCTTTTTTTTTTTAACATTTGGGTGGAAGTCATTTTTTATATTTTTTGTGTCATTTTACATCTTTCCATGTCATTTTGTGTCTTTGTGGTAATTTTCAAACATCTTTTCCAAAAAATATTGTCATTTTATGTCTTTATTAAATATCTTTTTTGTCATTTTTCATTCAAAATGACTTTGTTTTGGTAATTTAACATCTTTTACTTGTAATTTTGTTCCTTTTTTTATTCATAGTCTTTTTTGGTAATTTTACATCTTTTTGCATAATTTTATGGCAATTTCACATCTTGTTAATTTTTTTTGTCATTTTAGGTATTTTTTAACCTATTTTTTGGTCATTTTTCATATTTTTGGTAATTTTTCATTCAACATGACATATTTTGGTAATATTTTGGTCATTTTGAATAATTTTTTGGTAATTTTACATCTCTTTGGGTCATTTTGTATCCTTTGTAATTTTACGTCTTTTTAACGTCTGGGCGAAAGTCATTTTTTATATTTTTTGTGTCATTTTGTATCTTTGTGGTAATTTTCAAACATCTTTTCTAAAAAAAAAAAGTTGTCTTTTTATGTCTTTTTTAACATCTTTTTGGTCATTTTTCATTCAAAAAGACTTTGTGATAGCAGGAGGAGACTCATGGGGACTCATAGAACCTCATTTAATTCACAAAACCTAGTTTAGGAGTGTAATCCCTCCACTAATAACAGAGAATAGCTGCCAGCAGGACTGAATGATGGAGTCTCAGAGTGACAGCCATATCCTGCCGAGGTGTTTACGCACATACAGTGTATATAAATAATAATATGATCCCATCACTATTCTTAATCTTATCTCTGATTATATCCTTGTGTGAGAGACATGAAAGGAGTCAGCTGAGCCTTTCAATTAGACTCTCTGCTGTTTGTTGTGCTTCCTGTAAGACCACCTGCTGGGCTAAAAAACACACAACAACTCCTCAGCATCATTACCACACTGTTACCCAACATTAAAGCTTTAGAGTCTATATATATATATATATATATATATACACACTATGGCATGCTGTTCAGGAACTTATTATATTTATGGATTGGAACCATGAGAATATATATTAAAAGTATATACAGTCATGGAAAAAAGTATTAAACCTCCTTGTCTTCTTCAGTTTCTTGTTCATTTTAATGTCTGGTTCAACTAAAGGTTCATTTGTTTGGACAAATATAATGATAACGACAAAAATATCTGATAAGAGTTTAATTTAAGAGCTGATATCTAGACATTTATCTAGACTTTTCATTTTGGTTATTATCAACAATGTTTCCATGACTGTAGATGTGAAAATGACCAAAAAAGACACATAATGACCAAAAGACACAAATTGACCAAAACTAGACGTAAAAATTACCAAACAATTACACAAAATTATAAAAATTGAAACAAATTGACCAAAAATAGATGTAAAAATGACTAAAAAAAGACAATAATTGACAAAAGATAGACGCAAAAATGACCAAAAAATGACACAAAATTATCAAAACTGAAACAAAATGACCAAAAATAGATGTAAAAATGACTAAAAAAGACACAAAATGACCAAAAATAATGATCATTTTGATAATAGTTTTGGTTGTGATCAATAAAAAAAGACCTGAAATGACAAAAGAAATCAACAATATGTGAAATTACCAAAAAATTACCAGAAAAAGATGTAAAATTACCAAAACATTACCAGATAAGTCATTTTGAATGAAAAATGACCCAAAAATATGTTAAAAAAGACATAAAATGACAAAAATTAACAAAAGATGTGAAATTACCAAGTAAATAATCAAAATGACTTTCACCCAGAAGTAAAAAAAAAAAAAAAAAGAAGTAAAATTACCCAAAATAGATGTGAATTTACCAAATTCACAAAAATAAGTCATTTTGAATGAAAAATTACCAAAAAAGACATTCAAGACATGAAAAAAAGAGATGTGAAATTACAAAAAAAGACATAAAATGACAAGAAACTGAAGAAAATAAAATCATTTTTTCCATGACTGTATATTGAAACCTTCAATATATATTCTCAGGTTTTTAATCCATATTCTAACCTTTCATTCCATATATATCATATTTTTTGAATGTCTTGCCGTACTATAGATCCAGCGTGTGTGTTTTCTGTAGATGTGTTTCTATAGGTGTGTTTCTATAGGTGTGTTTCTCTAGGTGTGTTTCTGTAGATGTGTTTCTGTAGATGTGTCTCCTGGTGTGTTTCTGTAGGTGTGTTTCTATAGGTGTGTTTCTGTAGGTGTGTTTCTATAGGTGTGTTTCTGTAGATGTGTTTCTGTAGATGTGTTTCTATAGGTGTGTTTCTGTAGGTGTGTTTCTATAGGTGTGTTTCTATAGGTGTGTTTCTCTAGGTGTGTTTCTGTAGGTGTGTTTCTATAGGTGTGTTTCTGTAGATGTGTTTCTGTAGATGTGTTTCTATAGGTGTGTTTCTGTAGGTGTGTTTCTATAGGTGTGTTTCTATAGGTGTGTTTCTATAGGTGTGTTTCTCTAGGTGTGTTTCTGTAGGTGTGTTTCTATAGGTGTGTTTCTGTAGATGTGTTTCTGTAGGTGTGTTTCTGTAGATGTGTTTCTATACGTGTGTTTCTGTAGGTGTGTTTCTGTAGGTGTGTTTCTGTAGATGTGTTTCTATAGGTGTGTTTCTGTAGATGTGTTTCTATAGGTGTGTTTCTGTAGATGTGTTTCTGTAGATGTGTTTCTGTAGATGTGTTTCTGTAGATGTGTCTCCTGGTGTCTCTGTGTAATCTGGAGATCAGCAGCTCGTTGCTCCTCAGTAATCAGAGATAAAGACTCTTTGTGTTGGAGGCGTCCAATCACAGCGAGGACAAAGAGACGAGCAGCGCCACGACTCATCACATGATGTCATTTAGATTTATCATCACAGCATCACAGCGTCCTGTCTGTCTGTCTGTCTGTCTGTCTGTCTGTCTGTCTGTCTGTCTTTTCAAGTTTTTCGTCATATTACGGGTTTATTTGGTCATTACATTTCCTCGTCTGTCGCCGTGGCGGCGGAGCGGCCGGTCGATGATGCTGAACAAAGCGACCCACGAGGCCGAGCTTCCTCCTCCTCCTCCTCCTCCTCCTCCATCTGGAACTAGTTAAAGATTAATATGATGGAATCTGAGAGGAGACACGGAGGGACAGACAGACAGACAGACAGACAGACAGACAGACAGACAGACAGACAGACAGACGGGGAGCAGCGAGACCAGACTGAGGACTGAAGACATCAGCACAGAGTTGACAGGGTTCAGACATGAACACTGGTTCACTGGTTCACTGACTCGTCGTGTTCCTGATGTCTTTAACTTTATTTCCAGCTGATATTTGAATCTGACACTTCCACAACTCTCCCCGCTCTCTACACTTCACCCTTTTTTTGGTCATTTTACGTCTTATTTCTGGTCATTTTACTTCTTTTTTTGGTCATCTCATGCCTTTTTGGTAATTTCTCGTCTTTTTCTGTCCTTTCACTTCTTTTTCTGGTCTTTTTACTTATTATTTAGGTCATTTTACGTCTTTTTTTGGTCATTTTACATCTTTTTTTGGACATTTTACTTCTTTTTTGGTCGTTTCACGTCTTTTTGGGTCTTTTCATGTCTTTTCGTGTCTTTTTCTGGTCTTTTCACTTTTTTGGTCATTTTACGTCTTTTTTGATCATTTTACATCTTTTTTGTGCCATTTAACTTCTTTTTTTGGCCATTTCACGTCTTTTTTGTCTTTCCCCATCTTTTCCCATCCTTTTCTGTCATTTCCCATCATTTTTTGGTCATTTCACGTCTTTTTTTGTTGTTTATTAAACATACACGTACGGTAAAAATGCATAGAAATAGCTTATACAAATGTGTATTTTTTGTATATGACACAAAATGACCAAAAATAAGACACAAAATTACAAAAAAAAGACACAAAATGACATTCCATAACATTTCCACTTCTTGCAGTAAATTTATGTTCATAGTAATAAACAATTATACAAATTAGCAGCTGCCTTTCTTTTTGTTAACGTCGTCATAGAAACAAGTGAAACAAAGCTCCAGCTGGAGCAATAAAGGGACCTTCCACACACAACACAGTACAGAGACATTCATATAAAACTCACATTAAACTTTCATATCAAGGTGGGGGCCACAAAATATCGTCACGAGGGCCGCAATTGGCCCGCGGGCCGCCAGTTTGAGACCCCTGGTGTAAAGTCAAGACGTCTGCTGTGGACAGATAAAAATGAGGCCAGAGACGGAGCTGGTGTTGTCCTCTGCAGGAGGCCCTCTGCTCTCTGAGGGGACAATCACAACACTTCATTTTGTCCTCCTGCAGCTTCGGCCTCGGCCAATCACCTCCCCCGGAGAGAGAGCTCGGCCTGAACGGACTGTACGCTCTGAGTGTCCAACATGTGACGCTTTACTCCTCATCTGCTTCTCCTCCCAGCAGCTCGTCCCTCTGGGCCTGAAGCAGCTTCAGTAATAACCACATGATTACTCAACTGTGTATTATTGCAGAATCATTTTAATCCTGAAGAAAACACGACACGGTATCGACCTGCAGCTCTGCAAACAACCTCTTCACACATAATTCATCATGATTGCAGAGTTCATGCTGTTGCATTAATGTTTCATAACAAGACCAAATAAAGAAAAGGAATGCAAAGGAACTGCATAATGACACCTGCACCGTCTGACACGTCCAGTCTCCGCTGACTGGATCTAGCTCTGCTTATCCAATATGCCTATTTTAGGTGTTTAGTATAGAGTTAACAATAATTAATTATGGCTGGTTATGTAACAAAGTATAAGAAACAAAAATTAAAGCTGCAAGCAGCGATAAACGGGCCACACCAGGTCCAGCGAATGGTTCATTAGTTAGAGAAAGGGGGCGTGGTTAATCAAAAAGCGCGGGACTTTATGACATATTGTTATGTAGAACTGTTCAGTGATGAACCATCATCATGCATGACAAGTTTGAGGCAGATTGGACAATGTATGGTCAAGTTATAAGGTCTCGTGTTTTATGCCAAAACGCCATATTTTGCCGCCATGCCACGCCCCCATAGTGTGATAGTCTGCAAAGCTTTTAATAACTTTTTAGCAGGCCCCTTCTTGCCCATTCTTATTTGATAATAACGCTAAATGAAACGGCAATTCAATAGAAGATGACGTCCAGATCAGGTGGATTCTTATATCATGGAACCAACATTACAATGTAATCTCCATTAGTTACATTGTCCTTGTTACTACTTCCCTTTTGGCCTTTACTTGCATTTATTTTACTGTATTTTATATTTATAATGCCTAATCAGGAACTTTTTAGCTTTAACCTTAGAGAAGTAGTTTTGTGGAACAGATCTGCAACTTTTTAACTCAACATATCTGCTTAGTTTTCAGCAACCAGCCATTAAATGGGCTGATAACAACCTTCTGGACCTACTAGGTCCTACTACTTAAAGTGAAAGGGTCCGTTCAATCATGCGGTATCATTTGAAACTCTTTGGTCTCCACCAGCTCCTGCCTCGTGTTTGTGTTTGAATCCTGTGACCTTTTTACAGCGTTTTTCCTGAAAATGACGCTCTGAGATGGTGAGAAAAGGAAAGTTGTGAGCCAGATAGATAAACATTATCTGAACCTGACTATAAAGCTCTGTAAAGCTACAAATACCAGAGCACCAGATGTGAATCAAAAACATGCTCCTGTTTGTTTGATGAAAACAACACTGAGCAGCTTTTTTTTTTTAGGAAATGACTGACTTACTTTTAAAAACAAAGCTAGACATTTGTGAGGTGTTTTAAAAGGTCCCTCTTCTGTAGAAACCAATGGCTAAAACATTTGAACAGATCATCGTTTGAAGAGGCAGCAGAGTGCACAAACTCTTCCTCCTTTAAGACTTTACAGACTGAGAGAAAAAGGTGTCTGTGACACCAGAAAGTTCATTCAAGTTTATAACAGCTTGCACAACACCTTCCAGTTTATTGTAGTAATTAGATTAGCTTTCAGCTCGACTCGCTCAGAAACAGTGTAAAGGTCGTCTTCTTCCTCTTCTCCACCTCAGGGTCTCTGATTGTACAGCACCTCCATCAGCAGGAGGTGGAGGTGTGAACCTCCCTGATGAAGAGCGACAGAATATAAAAACTGTAGATAAAAGAGAGAGAGAGAGAGAGAGAGAGAGAGAGGGAGAGAGAGAGAGAGAGCGCTGCAGGCTTTAACTTCTCAGGTTTCTTTCAGTCCTTTTTATGAAATGCAACATGTTTCTGGAGGTTTTTTTTAAAATAAATGAGTCTCTGCTGTGACAGAAAGCGTCGAAATAAAGAACCTTTATGTCATAATTCAACAACTCCAACAGGTTAAAGTAGGGCCGGGACTCGATAAAAAAAATTAATCTAATTAATTAGAGGCTTTGTAATTAATTAATCAAAATTAATCGCATTTTAATCGCATATAAATATTTGACCTGAGAACAGTGAGAAGTCATTTTTTTCACATGGATTTTTAGTATACCATTGAATAATGACTGAATAATTAAGCTTAAGCAACAAAAATAGTGTTTATTTTTGTTCAAGTCCAACAGACCAGTGATATTTTTGCCATTAAGTGTAGCAATAGCTTCATAACAGGGGTCTCAAACTCAAATTACCTGGGGGCAGCTGGAGGCAGTATCACAATGACCAAAAAAAAACTAAATTACTTAAAAATGAAACGAAATGACCAAAAAAAAGACACAGAATTACCAAAAAGCACACAAAATTATTTAAAAAAAGACACAAAATGACCCAAAAAAAGACAAAATATTTAGAAATGTAGTACAATTCAGGTAGCCTATAGGAAGGTAGACCTTCTTTAAACTATAATACTTTGGTTTTTGAAGTAAAACATAATACTTTCAAGTGCATTCAGAACATTGGTGCTCCAGTATAATCAGTCCGCCTGAAACTCATCCAGTGAGAAACGTTCCGCGGTGCAAAAATAAGTGTGATTAAAATGCGTAAAAAAAATTTAACGCGTTTATTTTTGTGTAATTAATTAATCTTAATTAAGGCGTTAAAGTCCCGTCCCTAATTTAAACTGATCAGAACTATTATAACATGATGTCTGATTCATGTTTTTGTCTTTTGTCTTTTTTTTTTTTGCGTAACATTCAGGGTTCAGGTCATGATATTGTCTTTATTTTGAGCGTAAAATAAAACAAATATTTAAAATAAAAACTGATAGAGTGTAAAATTCTGTAAACTATTGTTTCACAAAGATATTGATATTTTGCAGGCAAGCAAATATCTAGCAAGTGCGTCTGAGACCCTCGTGTCACTCAGAGGGGAGTTTCAAAGCCTTAAAGCAAATGCGCAAAATCTCGTCCAGTCATGGGGTATTCCGCCTTCATTTCCACAAAAACGCGCAAGGCGCACCAAAAGACACTTTGATGAGTTATGCGAGGATGAAAGGCTATCGAATGCAGAGGAGCACTTCACAGTGTCAGTATGTTACGCAGCTCTAGACATTGCCATTGCCAGTGGTGGAATGTAACTAAGTACATTTACTCAAGTACTGTACTTAAGTAAAATTTTGAGGTACTTGTACTTTACTTGAGTATTTCCATTTTATGTAACTTTATACTTATACTCCACTACATTTAGAGGCAAATGTTGTACTTTTTACTCCACTACATATAGCCAGCAGCTTTAGTTACTTTTCAGATCGGGATTTAACATGAAAAACATGATCGGTTTAAAGTTTAAAGTGACATTTTCTAAATTAGACCTCGTAAAAGTATATTAAATAGTTAAAATGAGCCCTACTTTGAGAAAATAAAATACTGCTTATATAAATGCATCAATAATAATCATCAAATCATATATTGAGAATATATTTAACAATCTGAGTGGGGTCATTCTGCAAAACGAGTACTTTTACTTTTGATACTTTAAGTACATTATGATGCTGATACTTTTGTACTTTTACTAAAGTAAGTTTTGAATGCAGGAGTTTTACTTGTAGTGGAGTAATTTCACAGTGTGGTATTGGTACTTTTACTTAAGTAAGGAATCTGAATACTTCTTCCACCACTGGCCATTGCGCAGGTGACACGCAGGTTTCAGGGCATGCAAGAGGTGGCTCCCACGGAGGTTTGGGTTTTTACGCCCACGGGAACTTTTGTCAAAATCCAGTGATGAACTGTATAAATCAGCAAGTGCTTTAGCAGACCAATACGAAGATGACTTGTCTGCGGATTTTCCAAAACAAGTGCTTTCATTTAGAACCGCATTCATGGCACGCACTCTATTCATAAAGCACCACTCCATATTACCAAGTGTGCCTGATGTTGCCACGGCTATTAAACTGTTTCTCACTCTACCAGTAACTGTTGCAAGCGCCGAAAGATCATTCTCAAAAAGATCAAAAGATAAGTCTTAATTAAATTAATTAAGACTTATCTGAGAAGCACCATGGCACAAGAGAGACTGTCGGGGCTGGCCATGCTGAGTATTGAAAATAAATGTCCTGAAATAATTCACATTACTTAATCCTTTGGTGTTTGGGGCTTTTTTGTCGGTTTTTGACTCCTTTTCATTCTGCCTGCCCTTTACCATGCCACGTTGGTACCATTGTTTTCAGGACAACCTCACCTTTATGACCTGATTATTTTTTTCATTTTGACTTACTGGATCAACATTTTGAACACAAAAACACAAACAAATTACAAAAAACACAATTAAAACACGAAAAACACACACAAAATTACAAACAACACATACAATCACACTGAAAACACAACAAAAACATAATAAAAATACAAAGAAAAAACACAAAGAAATTTTAAAAAACACACAAAAAACAGTAAACACAAAAGATTGCATTAAAAATGCTAAATGCACAAAGCTAAATTAGAAAATTAAAAAAAAATTGTGTAAAAGCCAAAACTAATTACTAATTTTTATGTTTTCCTTTATCATTTTTTGAATATAATCCCTTTAGTGTCACTACCCTTCTGATGCACAACATGGGTCAAAAATGACCAGTATCCATTTTTTTTAGCTAAGTAGCTTGTTAAGCTAACTATTAAGCTAACTTCTTGACCAAGTATTTAGCTAAGTAGCTTGTTAAGCTAACCATTAAGCTAACTTCTTTACCAAGTATTTAGCTAAGTAGCTTGTTAAGCTAACTATTAAGCTAACTTCTTGACCAAGTATTTAGCTAAGAAGCTTGTTAAGCTAACTATTAAGCCAACTTCTTGACTAAGTATTTAGCTAAGTAGCTTGCTAGGCTAAATACTTAGCTAAGTTCTTGACTAAGTATTTAGCTAAGTAGCTTGCTAGGCTAAATACTTAGCTAAGTTCTTGGTTAAGTATTGAGCTAAGTAGCTAAACACAAAAGACTGCATTAAAAATGCTAACTGCACAAGCTAAATTAGAAAATAAAAAATAAAAAAACTTGTGTAAAAGCCAAAACTTTAGAGTTCAGACGTTGTGACGTCATGAAGAAGTCGACTCCAGAGGGTTAAACTGAGTAAAACAGGAGTATTTTATTTAGCCATTTACTCTGGGAAGAATGACTTTAATTGATAGGATTAGCTTCTGTCGCCCACAGAAGAAAATGTTTCCTCTGTTGGAAACAACAACGTCAGAGCTGTAGATGTGATTAAGAACGGCGTCATGGTGCCAGAGGGCAGAAACAGACATGAGCCGTCCAGGAGAATTATCAGTCGTTCATCAGGTAATCAGAGGAGAAGAGCTCAACACAAACTGTCCTGAAACAAGAAGCACAAATATCACTGATTCACATTCAATCATTGCAAAAAATGCAAATGTAGACTGTAAAAAATGTCCCGTTGTTTTTACAGAAATAAACCGGCAGCTGTGGTTAACAGAATATTTCCGTAAAAAACGGAATTATCTTTGGGATCATTTTTGCCAACTGGCTCCATTTTTTGACAGTTCTTCTTCGTTGGTGTTCCTGCAGTCTGATTGTGTTCCAAAACAGTGTTTATATTTGTAGTAAGCAGCGCTCTCTATGGGCCGGAGGTTTATAGACAAAGTGATATCAAGAAATTTGAAGGCGGGAAACAAGAAAACGTTGTGTAAAGTAGAAGCTAAGCTAAAGGGGGAGGTGGAGGGACTTTCACCCTGAGGAATGGTGACAAAATGACCAAAAAAGACACAAAATGACCAAAAAAGACACAAAATGACTAAAAAAACACAAAATGACCAAAAAAGACACAAAATGAGAAGACAGAATGACCAAAAAAAAACCCACAAAAGACACAAAATGACCAAAAAAGACACAAAATGAGAAGACAGAATGACCAAAAAAAAAACCCACAGAAGGCACAAAATGACAAAAAAAGACACAAAAAAAGACACAAAAAAGACACAAAATGGCCAAAAAAGACACAAAATGGCCAAAAAAGACACAAAATGAGAAGACAGAATGACCAAAAAAAACCCCACAGAAGACACAAAATGACAAAAAAAGACACAAAATGACTAAAAAAGACGCAAAATGGCTAAAAAAAAAAGACACAAAATGACTAAAAAAACACAAAATGCCCAAAAAAGACACAAAATGAGAAGACAGAATGACCAAAAAAAAAAACCCACAGAAGGCACAAAATGACAAAAAAAGACACAAAATGACCAAAAAAGACACAAAATGGCTAAAAAAAAAGACACAAAATGACTAAAAAAGACACAAAATGACAAAAAAAAACCACAAAATGACCAAAAAAAGACACAAAATTGGTTTCCGGTATGGATCAGGTCGTGACGAACACACATGAAGAAAAGCTCGACTCTGTTTTCTGTAAATTAACTTTAATGGAGTGTTACAGTGTGATAATGAGGAGGCGTTGGCAGTTATATTTGACACATTTGTTCACATTTAAAACATTTAAAATTCTTTATTGAGCATGATAGTGTTTTGAAAGTAAAAAAAAGATTCAAAGTCACATTTTATGTTGGACTAAAGGACTAAAAAAGACACAAAATGACAAAAAAAAAAGACACAAAATGACAAAAAAAAGACACAAAATGACACAAAATTGACACAAAATGACAAAAATTGACACAGAAGACACAAAATGACCCAAAAAAGACACAAAATGACAAAAATTGACACAGAAGACACAAAATGACTAAAAAAAGACACAAAATGACCCAAAAAAGACACAAAATGACAAAAATTGACACAGAAAGACACAAAATGACAAAAAAAAGACACAAAATGACAAAAATTGACATAGAAAGACACAAAATGACTAAAAAAATAACACAAAATGACCAAAAAAAGACACAAAATTGGTTTCCGGTATGGATCAGGTCGTGACAAACACACATGAAGAAAAGCTCGACTCTGTTTTCTGTAAATAAACTTTAATGGAGCGTTACAGTGTGGTAATGAGGAGGCGGCGGCGGTAACGGAGGAGGCGGCGGCGTGTTCCAGCTCAGCAGGTCGCCTCCTCGCTGTCGACTGAAGGGAGAGAAGGAAGGAGAGACGGCAAACAGAGGAGGAGAGTCCTAATTGAAAGACTCGGGACTTAATGAAGGAGCTGACAGCCTCCTTATGTCTCTCACACTAGTCTCTAATTAAAGATTGTGAGCGTGAAGCCGCTGTGCTCATGAAGCTGCATCCAGAGCGCCAACATTAGGTTTCACTGACAGCAGCAGGCGGCCAATTAGCTGTGTCAACCTGCGTGGAGCTAATAAAGAGATGCTAAAACAAACAGTCCTTATTAAGACAGCGTTCCCTCATTAGCATTAAGGACAAGAAACTAGTTACAGAGTTCTGCAGAGAAAGGAGAGTCAACTTTGCATCTTCACAGGTTTTATTGTGTTAACCCTTTGAGAGTCTTCAAGAGTTTTTATGTTCTTTATCTTTGCAATAAATTATTTTCATCATTCAGTATTCCAGGATTTCCTCAATTAGTTTGTTTTTGATCATCATACATCCTAATTTTATGTTTTCCTTTATTCGTTTTTTAATAAAATCCCTTTTTGTGTCACTACTCTTCTAATGCACAACATGGGTCAAAAATGACCAGTAGCCTATCCATTTTTTTTTTAAGCTAAGTAGCCTGTTAAGCTAACCATTAAGCTAACTTCTTGACTAAGTATTTAGCTAAGTAGCTTGCTAAACTAACTACTTAGCTAAGTTCTTGGTTAAGTATTTAGCTAAGTAGCTTGCTAAGCTAACTATTAAGCTAACTCCTTGACCAAGTATTTAGCTAAGTAGCTTGCTAGGCTAACTACTTAGCTAAGTTCTTGGTTAAGTATTTAGCTAAGTAGCTTGCTAAACTAAATACTTAGCTAACTTATTGGCTAAGTAGTTGTCTTAGCAATCTACTTAGCCAAGTAGAAAGCTATGTAGTAATACAAAAACCTTTTTTTCTTCATGAAGTATGGGAAGCAGAATGGAAGTAATGATCAGTTGTTATCATTTTTGATACTAGGAATATTCAGGTGGCAGAAACTGTGAAGAACCTTGGGGTCATTATTGACAGCGACCTTAGCTTTAATAGCCACATGAAGGCAGTTTCAAAATCGACTTTTTATCACTTAAAAAACATTGCAAAAGTTAAAAACTTCATATAAACGGTAGACCTGGAAAAACTAAAAATGCACATGGCACAGTGGTAGAAAGGAGGAAATATATCCACCCGAAAGCTGTAGAAAACGCTCCGGGAGATCCAAACCACCAAGTTGGCCTTTAAATTAGCTGGAAGCGATACTTTGGATTCGCTATACAAACAAGTCGTTTCCAAACATGTCCCTGAATGTCTTTGTGGGTCCATTTGTCCATCCTGTCTGTCTTCAGTAATCACTGTTACTGCTGGTGGAAGGAAGCTCTTGTCGAGGTGGTTCCTGCTCTGTGAACCGGGAACCAAATGGTTTTAAAGACTCGCTGGAGGCCGCCACATTTAGATCTTAGATCAGCAACAAAAACAACACAGACGGAGTGATTTTAATGGTGTGAGTGAATAATGGAAACAGAGCAGGAGGTTCAGCAGAGCGAGTCAGGTGTGTTGGACCACATCGCTGTGTTTGTCTTCAACCCATTCAGGCCTAAAACGCCTGTAAAAACTGCCTGTAAAACCTCTGATTGGTGATTTTAAAATCAGCCCCTAAAACCTGAAGTTTTTCTGTAAATTCAACAGAAGTGTCAACTCTTCCTGCTAAATAATAGATTTTTCAGCCTCTGTAGCAGATAGAAATGAAATTCAAAAAGTATTTGAGAGCTTTTAGCTGTTATATCTGAGCTCCCTCCGCTATAGTCGTCTTCCACCATGATTTCAGCTCTGGAAAAGTCCCACGATGCATTGAGACACTCCCACGTGTATTCTCATTTTGTGTCTTTTTGTGTTTTCTTTTGGTCATTTTGTGGATTTTTTTTGTCCTTTTTTGTCGTTTTTTAATCATTTTGTGTCTTTTGCGTCTTTTTTTAGTGATTTTGTGTCTTTTTTTAGTGATTTTGTGTCTTTTTTTAGTCATTTTGTGTCTTTTTTTTGGTGATGATTTCAAAGTTTTGGTGATGATTTTCAAAGTCCCATGTTGCATAGCGACACTCCCACATGTATTCTGATGCATTTCATTGGCCAAGAGACCGAAAATAGGTGAAAAAACAAAAAAAAACTACAAAACGACGACTACTGGTGCCACCTGCCACCATTGGGAATTCATTGATTCACCAATGAACACAACATGGGGAGACATTTGGGGTTCAGTATCTTGCTCAAGGATACTTCAAAATGTAGGCTGCCATGGTCGGGGATCGAACCACCAACCTTCCGATCGGATGGTGACCGATCTACCAACGGAGCCACAGCCGCCAAAACACTCAGCAATCAATATCAGTTTAAGTGCATGTTAAATTTATAATATTTTCACCTCTTTACCTCGTTGTCAGACTGCTGTTTCTCTTTTTTCTCAAAGCCACCAGACTCCATTGAAAAAAACAGTAATTTTACCTGGTAGAACATGTTCTACTGATACCGCCACCTCATTCGCTTTGTTTGTGTTATTTTGTGTCCTTTTGATCCGAACTAACGTCCACAGCAGTATATTCTGTACTCTGAAAGAATAGATTTTTTGGCCCTGTAATTATTATTTCAATCATCTATATAAATTCTACAAAGAAACACGAATTCAGTGCTTTTACTTTAAAATATCAGTTTTTCATGTGGTGCATTACTCAGTGATTGTTTGTTATTATGTGTCCTCAGTTTTGTCTGTAAATTGAATCAATCGTTCCAAGTAATATTCACTAAACCAGTTCACTGGCTTCATTAGTTGATATTTACAAGTCAAATGTAATTGAGGGACATCAGTGAATCTGATATTTACTTGTGTATTTTCATTTTGAAAAAATAAGTGGTTCTATTAAATAAATATTACTCAGAAACAGCCTGAGGAAAGATTACAAACACTTCCTGTGTGGAAAAACTTGCCTAGCTTTTTTTAAGTGAATGTCACTCCAATTTTTTTCAGTGTATGATTTCCAATCTTTTGCTAATAGAATAAAATCAGATTATAGTGTGAAAATGAAGCCGTTGAAAATCAATGAAGCTTTCTGCTGCACTGACTGACAAGTCCGTTGAAAAGTAAACGATGATGTCCAAAACCAACCACGCAGTGATGTCTAATTACCTGTTTGAACATTCTACATCCTTTATTATTGGCTCCAGTTCCCCATAAACACTAGAAGTGATGAGGGTCAGCCCTCTGATGTTATAGAAAAGGTCATATTTGTGTGTTACCTGAATGTGAGCTGTGTATTCTGGCTCTGATCCAGCTGTGTCAGCAGCAGGCGAGCATCATGACCGCTTCCTGTTTGGTAAACAGCCTCTTATCGACGGCTTCTCTGCTGCAGAAATCCCTGCAAACACAATGACTTGATGCAGGTCCAAACTTTTCAGGCGTGTGCCTCCTGCTGAGCTGACGTCAAGATTCAGACTCTGATAGAAAATGATAATGTTGAATGAGGTGCTGAGTCAGTTTGAGTGGAGGGAAAAAACCCTAAACATGTAGTTTAACAGCAATAAAACAAACTTAGAGCTGGATTCTGGCTTTATCCCATAAGAACCTATGGTGACACGGGTGTAACAAACACTTTAAATCTTCTATAATCTCCCATATTCAGCTTTATGCTTCACCTTAACTCATTAAATCACTAAGTGATGTATACTCAACACCCTGGTGTGGTGGTCATGTGACTGTGAAAAGAAGTGACTTCTCCAAAATGTTTCTGCGAAATGTGAAAAAGTAGCTAATTTCAAAAAGCTTATTTTTTGTTCCGAGTCTAAATTTAAACCTATTTAACAACTCCAATCCATTAATAGTTTGTCCTGTATTACATTTAACTTGTTCTGATCAGATTTCCTGAACAAATTAAAGTCACAATTTTGATTTATGTTATGGAGATGCAAACAAAAAGGCAAATGGTTATTTGTTTTTATTTTTTATTATTGATTTATTATTATTATTTTGTTAATACCAGACAAATCTGAAAAATAATTTTGATAAATGTTTTGGAGATGCAAAGAAAAAGGTAAATTTGTGTCACTGTAAGCAAAAAATGTGTCTAGTTTTTTTTATTATTTCAAAATAAGGAATATCATAAAAATAAATACCATAAACGCCCATCTCACATCTCAGATCTTTGACATTTAGGGATAGAATTTTAGAAAATAACACATCATAAATGTGTTCTACGTGGTCCACTTGGTCTGTGGTTTATCCCCCATAATGTTCCTTTAAGGGTTACTGTCTCCGGGGTCTTCTGGGCTAAACAGGACGTTTTATTCCTTTGAAACTCACCTGGAGCTGCAACTCTTTGTGTTATTCTCCTCTAGTTCCTCTCCTTTTTCCTCTTGTCGATATAGTCGGGATAAGTGCGTAATCTCTGATCAATCTGAAACATTTCCTTTAATTTGCATCTTTGCCTCGGTGTGTGTGTGTGTGTGTGTGTGTGTGTGTGAGAGAGATTCTGCAGATAGATACTTTGAGTCAATCCTCCTCAGACATCTGACATTTCACCCAGCAGCTTTAATGATCCCGATATTTTGATGTTCTCACTTGAAATCAATGAAAGTAGCAGCAGAGAGCTGAATGGACTTAACATTACCGTTCTGCAGGATGATTCACAGCATCTCATTTATACCAATCACCCTAACAACACACAGGAAGGAGAGAGTTAAATATTAGAAGCCGTTATATTTCTTTACTGTGGCGAGGGGAAGCTCTGTGGCAGCAGTGTAGTCCGGAGATTCACACCTCAAAGTCTGTGTGTGATTCAATTTGTGTGTTTGCTTAAAAAAACACAGGACTTTCTACATGGAGGTAGTCGTGACCCGTCTGTATTTAAAGTACTGGTTACCTTCAGTGCATCAGGCTTTTATGGTACTTTAGATAAGTCGGGGTTTTTTTTGCCGAAACCGAACAAAACTGCAGCATTTTAACAAAACATACTGGTTGGTTTTCAGCAATCAGCCATTAAATAAACTGATAACAGCCTACTGGACCTGCTGGAAGGTGGAGCAGACCCTTAGTCACCCATACTTATGTGGAAGGTAGCTGCTGATAACGTTTGAAATGGGTGCTCTTTTTGCTCTGTTTTGGGTCTCCACCATCTCCTAAAATAAATATGTGTGTCTCGAGATGCTAAATGCTGCGCTGTGTTCTCCAGCTGGTCTCTAACTGTGTCTGTTAGCTTTTAACTGCTGAGCAGGTAGAGCAGCTGAGGCCTTTTTTCGGCATCCAAACCTAAACAAAAACTTAAACCTAACCGAAAAAATGGACGTGAAATGTAACGAAATTGGGAGCGACCATTTAAAGAGCTGATAACAACCTACTGGACCTACTGGAAGGTGGAGCAGACCCTTTGTCACCCATGCTTATGGGGATAACCATTGATTGTGTGGGAATGTTTGACATGGATGTTCTTTAAGCTCTGTTTTTGGTCTCCACCCTCTTCTAAAAGGAATATGTGTGTCTCGAGGTGCTAAATGCGGTGCTAAAGTACTGGTTACCTTCAGTGCATCAGGCTTTTATGGTGCTTTAGATAAGTAGTTTTTTAGCCAAAACCGAACAAAACTGCAGCATTTTATCAAAACATACTGGTTGTTTTTCAGCAATCAGCCATTAAATAAACTGATAACAGCCTACTGGACCTGCTGGAAGGTGGAGCAGACCCTTAGTCACCCATACTTATGGGGATAATAACCATTGATTGTGTGAAAATGTTTGAAATGGGTGCTCTTTTAGCTCTGTTTTGGGTCTCCACCAACTCCGAAAATAAATTTGTGTCTCTGGAGGTGCTAAATGCTGCACTGTGTTCTCCAGCTGGTCTCTAACTGTGTCTGTCTGCTGGTAGAGCAACTAAGGCCTTTTTTCGGCGTCCAAACCTAAATGAATTCTTAAACCTAACCGAAAAAATGGAAGTGAAATGTAACGAAATTGTGAGCGACCATTGAAAGAGCTGATAACAACCTACTGGACCTACTAGAAGGTGGAGCAGACCCTTAATCACACATACTAATGTGACGATAACCGCTGATAAACGCCCCTTTAAATGTGTGAAAATGTTTGAAATGGGTGCCCTTTTAGCTCTGTTTTGGGTCTCCACCATCTCCTAAAATAAACATGTGTGTCTCGAGGTGCTAAATGCTGTCTGTAAATGTCTCTTACTGTGTCCGTCTGCTTTAGCAAATGAGGCCTTTTTCAGCGCCGTAACCTAAATGAAAACAAAAATGAGGAAATAACCTCCTGGACCTGCAAGACGTTGCTCCCACTTATTGACCAATATAATTAAAATCATTAAATAGTGAGATAACGTCCAGATCGGTTGGATTTTATATTGAAGTCATGCAATATTCCCCAAATTCTTCCTGAACTTTTGTTGGAAATGTGTCTAGAAATCTAGAAATCCCACCTTTTTCAATTGACTTAGAGATAACTTACCCGAAATAATTCTCCAAAAAACAAGTATTTAGATTTCTCTGATGATCCGTTTGTTGGTTATTGTGTCTTTGCACCTCACCGTTACCAGATTATATCAGAAACACACAGTCAGAAAGGCAGGATTATATTCCTTGTTATATTAAGAATTGTAAATATATTGGATGAAATTATCAATAAGAAGTCTTCTGATCTGCTCCTTTTAATTTGCTCCGTGTTTAATTGTCTTGAAAATGTAACCATAAATAATTGTAATAAATACAGTAAATAGTTTCCCTGTCCTCGTCTCTCGCTCGGTGTTCTCTGAGTTCCTCTAGCAGCAGATTAAAGCGTTCTCTGGTGGTCCGGACTGATTTGTTGCCTCTGTGTAATTGCCGAACATAATTGGTTTGTACACAGGAAGTGGAAACTCAGCGTCTCCCATTAGTCTGTTTGCATGTTCACATGTCACAAACTCTAACGAGGGCTCTCTAACTCTAATTACTGGGGGCCGCTGGAGTGGTATCAAAATGACCAAAAAAAGACACAAAATGATAGAAAAGAAACTAAATTACTTAAAAAAGACACAAAATGACCAAAAAAGACACAAAATGAATAAAAAAGACACAATTACAGAAAAGAAACTGAATTACTTAAAAAAGACACTAAATGACTATGAAAGACACAAAATGAGCAAAAAAGACACAAAATGACTGAAAAAACATTAAATTACTTTAAATAGACACAAAATGACAAAATAAAGAGACAGAAAAAGACAATTTTTTTTAAGAAAAGAGACAAAATGATCAAAAAAGACACAAAATGACAGAAAAAAAAACTAAATTACTTAAAAAAAGAAACAAAATGACCCCAAAAAACGACACAAAAATTAATTAAAAAAGACACAAAAATAATTTTTAAAAAACACACAAAAATGATTAAAAAAAGACACAAACTTATTTAAAAAAAGACACAAAATGATAGAAAATAAACTAAAATTACTTAAGAAAAAGACACAAAATGACCAAAAAAAAGACACAAAATGTCAAAAAAAGACACAATTACAGAAAAGAAACTAAATTACTTAAAAAAAGGCACTAAATGACCAAAAACAAGGACACAAAATAAACTATAAAAAAGGACACTAAATGACTGAAAAAAAACATTAAATTACTTTAAAAAGACACAAAATGACAAAATAAAGAGACAGAATGTCCAAAAAATACACAAAAAATACACAATTACCAAGAAAGACACAACATTTTTAAGAAAAGACGCAAAATTACCAAAAAAGACACAAATGACAGAAAAAAACTAAATTACTTAAAAAAGAAACAAAATGACCCAAAAACGACACAAAACGACCAAAAAAAGACACAAAATGAATTAAAAAGACACAAAATAATTTTTAAAAAAACACACACAAAATTATTAAAAAAGACACAAACTTATTAAAACAAAAGACACAAAATTACCAAAACAGTAATTCAAGGGACCTTCCACACACAACATGGTAAAGTGCCATTCATATAAAACTCACATTAAACTTTCATATCAAGGTGGGGGCCACAAAATATCGTCACGAGGGCCACAATTGGTAATTTTGGTAATTTTGTGTCTTTATTAGTCATTTTTCGTTGATATTTGTTGATTTAGTTTCTTTCTTTTGTAGTTTTGTGTCTTTTTTTGGTCATTTTACATATTTTTTGTCAAAATATATATTTTTTTAAGTCAAATCAAAATCTTTATTGCCATCTTGCAGAGCAGCTCAGTGGTCAGTGCAAGAACACAATGAAGATTATTTTATGGAACAAAAAATATAAAGAGATTGACTGATTCTGATAGATTGACTGATTGTGATAAACATGGTAGAGATTGTTTCTCTTTACCTCACCGTTTCTGTGTTGAAGAAGAACTTTATTATCATTTATATTAACTCTTGTGTCTGTGTGGAAACTAAATCATGTTGGAGCTCTTGTGCTGAGCATTAAGAGCAGCAGGATTCATTAAGAGGAAGGAGTGAAGAGGAAGCAGGTAGAAAGAGGAGATTAAGAGCAGAGAACATCTTATTTCCTGCCTGACCTTTTGCTTTTCTTCTCCCTCAGCAGGAGCAGCTGCTCCGCTTCATTCTCACATTAAATGATATGAAGATTAATGAGAGAAACGGCACTCAGAGACTCAGTGAATAATCACACAATACCTTCAACTTCAACTATCAAAGCTTTCTTTTATTTTGACAGGATTTCAGTATTTCAGGATGTTTAAGGATTTTCTCTACCTGGACTCTAACGGGTGTTTTCTTTAGTGGATCGTCAAAGGTCATTTTGTGTCTTTTTTAATAATTTCACGTGTTTTGAGGTAATTTTTTTTTTAGGTCTTTTTTTGTCATTTTACATCTTTTTTTAGGTAATTTTGTGTCTTTTTTTGTCATTTTACATCTTTTTTAGGTCATTTTGTGTCTTTTTTAGTCATTTTACGTAGTTGTTTTGTCATTTTGTTTTACAACATTTGTGATACTTGTGGGCACTTGGATCTATATAATAATCATCTTCCTCCTCCTCTTGTTCTCCACCTTTCTCATTCTCCTCCCCTCTTGTACATTATGTGGAGAAAACTGATTTTGGTCATTTTGTGGACATTTTGTGTCTCTTTTTTGGTCATTTTACATATTTTTTTTAGTGATTTTACATATTTTTTGGGTCATTTTGTATCTTTTTTTGGTAAATTTGTGTCTTTATTAGTCATTTTACGTTGATATTTGTTAATTTAGTGTCTTTCTTTTATAATTTTGTGTCTTTTTTTGGTCATTTCACATATTTTTTTGGGTCATTTTATATATTTTTTTGGTAATTTTGTGTCTTTATTAGTCATTTTACGTTGATATTTGTTCATTTAGTTCCTTTCTTTTGTAATTTTGTGTCTTTTTTTGGTCATTTTACATATATTTTTTAGTCATTTCACATATATTTTTTAGTCATTTCACATATTTTTGGGTCATTTTGTATCTTTTTTTGGTTAGTTTAGTGTCTTATTAGACATTTTACGTTGATATTTGGTAATTTAGTGTCTTCTTTTGTAATGTGTCTTTTTTTAGTCATTTCACATATTTTTTAGATAATTTTGTCATTTTTTTATTTACAACATTCCTGACACGAGGAAAAGCATTCATATATGAATTCCGTTTTATTACCATTAAAAAAAAATAATTTACCAGTGAAATTCCCACGTTGTTCCCACTTCTAGCCATGATTGTGTTGACTCCACAGAGCTGCAGGACTTCTAGATGTCTAGATATTTTATATGTGGCATTATATTGTTGTTGCTCATCAGTGTGGTGTTCAGGTTCCTCTCTGGGTCGTGTTTCTCTCGTCCTGTACAGATCGAATCCTTTCATCTCCGGCTGTCACTCTGTCAGTGGGAAGTGGAAGCTGGACTCTTTTCATCTGAGCACATGTGTGGGCAGCAGGAAGTGTGCGGGGTCAGGGGTCAGGGGTCAGGGGTCGCTGTGTTCCAGGCTCCTCCTGCAGGACTTTGAGCTCTTCCTGGTTTCAGGGTCGTATCTGCACTCTGACCTTTGACCCTCGCTCCACCTGACGCAGCAGCAGAATTAACACTCATCCTGTCACGTCCTCACATCATATAGAGAAAGAAAGAACTCTCATCACACACGGAGAAATACATAAATACATGAAAACATAAATACAGCTCACAGCCTGAAGACAAAAATCCACCATATTGTTTAAATATTATCGTCAGAATTTGAACTTTTCCAGTTTCCAGACAGAAAATCTATTTACACAGAGCTGAGAGGAGTGGACAGGAGAGGCTGTTTACATCTTTTTTTGTCATTTTGTGGGGTTTTTGGTAATTTTTCGTAGGCAATTCTGTCTTTTTTGTTCATTTTATGTTGTTATATGGTAAATTTGTGTTTTTTTTGTAATTTTATGTACATTTTTTGGTGATTCTGCCTTTTTTGGTGATTAGGGCCACGGGACTATTGCACCGAGCACTGGCCCAGCTACTGTTATACTGTGGACGCAATTTTACGTTTTTCCCGCTACTAGTCCTACAACTTGAAGAGTTGCAGGACAAATTATATATCAAAACGTGCGGTTTGATCGGGATCAGCATGCTATTACTTTTCTCTACGGAATACGAATTTTTGAGCGAAAAAGTCTTGTGTATCGGTGTATTAATCCACGTTTCGATAGGTCATATAGTTTTTTATCAATCCCTGTTCAATGATGCACAGATGATCCACCAACACCACCAACAGCCTCATTGGCTCCCATATTAAAAACGCAGGAAGATTTCTGAAAAAGGGAGATGTAACAGTTTTTTTAGATCGCTCTAACAAAGCTATTTTTTCATTTTTCTTTAAAAAAATCATATGTAGATGTTCAGGAAGAACTCAGGATGCTCGAAGTGAAGTCGGATCAATGATAGGTATTATGGTTTTGCCAAAAATGCTTTCTGTTCGAGGCCAGAAATTCCAGTCTGTCCCCCTCTGGCTGCTGTCACTGTTCCGGTACATTGGCAGTTGGTGTCAGTTAATTCTGTTGATTGCTCTGCTCTGATTGGTCGACCGCAAAGCCTTTGATGCTTTGATGTGATTACAGTTACAGATACACGCACGCACAGGTAACTTTATGTGATTTTAGTGAAATCTCTGAAGAATCTCACCATAGTGTACACACACCGGCAGTAGCCCCCGTGGCCCTTTCACAATTTCCCCAGAGGAAATTTTCTAGTTTTACGTTGTTATATGGTCATTTTGTGTCTTTTTGGTGATTGTTAGTCTTTATTTTTGGTCATTTAGTCGGAGTTTTGTGAGCAAAACTGAAATATAATTTTTTCCATTAAAAAAAAAAAAAAATGTTTCTGTCAATCTAACTGTGTTATTCTGCACAAAGACTGTTTGATTTGTTGTGATCGTGCTGATTCTATCGGAGGTTCAGGACTTATAGATTTATAGAGATTTTATAAGTTGCAGTGAAAGACGAGGACACACAGAGGAGAATGTGTGTGTGCAAGATAAATATGAATGAGGCCGAGCTGATGAACCCGCCTTGTTTGAGTAAAGTTCGATAATGTTGGTAAAGAAACGAGAGTCAGAGAGGAGAGAGTATTTTTAGACGAGTATTTTTAGAAGAAGAACAAAGTGCAGAGATTGAGTTTCAGCAGAGTGTAAAGTCTCTGCAGCAGGAGGAGCTCCGTTACAGTCGGAGGAAGCTTTTAGTGGCGCTGGAGGTTTCTGTGGTTTCACTCTTCACTTCCTGCTCAGAGGTTATTAAAGCCGGGAACAATAGAGGCGCTGGGACAGGAACGCCATCCCGCCTCCGGAGACTTCCTGAAGGGAGGAGGAGGAGGAGGAGGGAGGAGGGAGGAGGGAGGAGGGAGGAGGGAGGAGGGAGGAGGAGGAGGGAGGAGGGAGGAGGGAGGAGGCCGAGGAGGTCTGGGCTGGCAGCTCCTCATTTTTATCATATTTCATATTTCACCTTCTGACGCTGTTGACGAGCCAAATATCTTTCAACAAATAAGTTAAGTTTGAGCTCAAAATTGATAAAAATGGCGACGTGTGACTTCTACAAGTCACCATCTAAACCTGCAGACGTTAAAGGGACAGTAGGAGTTCCAAAAAAAGGAAAAAATTGACAAAAAAGAGACAAAATTACAAAAAAGTCATAAGAGCAACAAAAGACACAAAATTACAAAAAAGACACAAAATTACCCAAAAGACAAAAAATGACTAAAAAAGACACAAAATTACAAAAAAAAATTAAAATAAAAAATTGACAAAAATAATCCACAATTAAAAAAATGTCATAAGAGCAACAAAAGACACAAAATTACCAAAAAAAGACATAAAATTCTCAAAAAATACTTGACGAAATTACAAAAAAAGACACAAAAATTACAAAAAAAGACAAAAATTACGAAAAACACAACAAAACTACTAAAAAACTACTAAAAAACCGAACAAAATTACAAAAAACACAACAAAACTACCAAAAAAGACACAAGATTAATTAATAAAACGACACAGAAATTACCCCCCCCAAAAAATCACAGAACTACCAGAATAAGACACAAACAGGACTGAATGGGACCATTATCTACACACTAACATCAGATTGTCTTGAAGAAGACTTGAAACTCGAGACTGAGACCAGTATGTTTTCTGAGCTGATAAATGAGGTTGTTAGAGATAGATAGGACCGGAGGTGGAGCCCCCTGCTGGAGGTCTGAAGGACTGCAGGCTGGAGACACTTCCTGTCTCTCTGCTTCCTGTTTCTCTACATTAAAAACATGTTTCAGTAGAAGTTCAAGCTCTAGAGCTGTTAGTGAAGCTGATTGATATAAAAGTAGAAATGGAGGCTGATAGAAGGCGAGCGGCTCCACGGTGTCTTGTTACTGATAAACTCCGCCCGTATGTTATTGATTGTGTCTGAGGCTTAATGGATCCTCTGAGTGGAGCAGAACAGCTGATGCTGGATCATTGATGTCCCTCTGAAGGATGAGTCAGTGTGATGATGGCAGATAATCTGGCCTCCAGCTGTCTCTTCTTATTGATTATTGTTTCCTCCTCCGTTAGATCCATTCACCAACACAAGACCACTCCATTCAGACATTCAGGAGTGTTTCTAATCCTGTAAGAAAAGATGTCAGCTGTCTGATGTCGAATATCATGATCCTCACCACCTCAACAAGCTGCTCCTCGTCTTTCACTGCAACATATGAATCCATATCAAATCTATATGAATCCATAAGTCATGCAGCTGTATGGAATCAGCACTATCACGGCTACAAGTGGGAACAAAGTGGCAATTGTAATAAAATGGAAATTTTCCACTATTCCAAGTATTATGAATGTTGTAAAAAAACACAAAAAAACAACAATAACATAACATTTTACCAAAATTAAAGATGTAACATCACCAAAAAAGATCCAAAATTACCAAAAAACACAAAATTACCAAAAAAGACACAAAAATACCAAAGAAAGAAACAAAATGTACAAAGAAAGACATAAAATGTCCAAAATTACCAAATAAAGACACAAAATTACCATAGGAAGATACAAAATGACCACAAATATATGTTAACTTATCAAAGAAGATACAAAACTACCACAGAAAGATACAAAATGACAAAAAATGACAAAAAGCCTGCCATAAAATCATCAAGCCTCTCCTGTCCTCTCCTCTCTGCTCTGTGTAAACAGCCTCTCTGACAGAAATATCAACATTTTAACACAAGTTTTGGTCACTTTTTGTAACAGAAACTTTCGTAACAGATGATGTGTTCAAGGACCGTCGGAAAGATCAAAATCTGACGATAACGCCTGTTTTTACAGTTTCTTTCTATGATAAATGGTTTATTTTTGGCAAACTTGTAAAGAAAACTCACGTGTCAAGTTATTTAAAATGGAACCATCTGGCTGTCTACTGTTATAGTGTAAAAAATAAAAATTCAGGGCTGCAGAGACTTCTGGGACGTGTAGTTGGTGACCTCTGACCTCTGACTGTCTTTTCTGTCCTCAGTGACGTTCGTCTGCTGCTCGCCGGACGTCTTCAGGAAGTTGATGGTTGAGTTCCGGCGGGCAGATCTTCCTCATGAGCAGTACGTCTTCTTCTACATCGACGTGTTCGGGGACAGTCTGAACTCCAGGAACGGGCAGCCGTGGGCGCGCGGCGACCAGGACGACGCCGTCGCCAAGGAGGCCTTCCAGGTACGAGACCAGGACCGTCCTCACAGGGAGACTCTGTATCTGGAGGATAGAGATTTAAACTACAGCTTCACAGGTTCTTTAGGTCTGACTTGAATCATCGTCAGGTGGAAAAAAACAGGTTCCTTCAAGAACTTAAGGGAGAGACAAATGCTCATTTTATTTTATTCTTTTTTTATTATTTCAGTTTTTTTTTAACTCATTTCATGAATGCAGCGTGACGGCTTCCAAAAATTGTAATTCTTCAAACAGAACTGGACGAACTGAAAACAAAAATAATAGCAAAAATATTAATTGAAACATGCGCATTTGTGTGTGTGTGTGTGTAACTAAAATCAAGTTCCCTGTGTGTGTGTGCGTGTATCAAAGGATCAAAGGATGAAAGGCGTTGTGGTCGACCAATCAGAGCAGAGCAATCAACAGAATTAACTGCCGCTGTAAAATGTCCCGGAACAGTGACAGCAGCCAGAGGTGGACAGACTGGAATTTCTGGCCTCGAACAGAAAGCATTTTTTTTTATCATTGATCCAACTTCACTTTGAGCGTCCTGAGTTCTTCCTGAACAGCTACATATGTTTTTCTTTAAAAAAAATTAAAAAATAGCTTTGTTAGAGCGATCTAAAAAAACTGTTACATCTCCCTTTTCCAAAAATCTTTGAAATCGTTTTTAATATGGGAGCCAATGAGGCTGTTGGTGGTGTTGGTGGATCATCTATGCGTCCTACGCCCAAACTATAACTCTGACAGCTTTACCAGAGGATTGTGAGGGAGAAGACTAATTTTCCTACGTTTCTATGTATAAATTATTTCTGTAGAGTGGAATTTGCGGCCTGGAGCGCAGTTTTCAAATTTATTTTTTGACAGTTTTTTCTCTCCCTCTACACTCTGGCGATGATGTCACACACTGTGACACGAACATTCCGTGCAATACACACCCATTATAATCTCAGAATTTCTCCAAAAATGATCATGGTCATTGAACAGGGATTGATAAAAAACTATATGACCTATCGAAACGTGGATTAATACACCGATACACAAGACTTGTGTCTACTGTTTAAAGTTTAAATGGAGTCTCTAGGTGAAATTATGCCGGAGAAGTAGACGTTTAAAAATCTACAATTATTGTTCTTTTTCACTAATTTTTTTTCGTCTGTCTCATTCATTTCAATGCAAAATTTTGGTCAGTTTTTCATTCAATTCATATTCTGTAGAGAAAAGTAATAGCACACCGATCCCGATCAAACCGCACGTTTTGATATATAATTTGTCCTGCAACTCTTCAAGTTGTAGGACTAGTAGCGGGATGAAATTGCGTCCGGAAGAGGAAGAAGAAGAAATCCACAGTGTAACAGTAGTGCCTGGTGTGATTGCCCCGAGGCCCTAATAATTAACAATAATAAATGTCTGTTTTTCTACCTGATGATCAGTCCGTTGTGTCTCTGTGTGTCTCTGCAGAACGTGAAGATCTTGACGTACCGAGAGCCTCAGAACCCAGAATACAGAGAGTTCGTCAGCAACCTGAAGACAGACGCCAAGAAATCCTTCAACTACACCATCCAGGACTCCCTGGTGAGGGGTGTGTGTGTGTGTGTGTGTGTGTGTGTGTGTGTGTGTGTGTGTGTGTGTGTGTGACCATGATGAAAGGAAAGTGTCTCCATCCTCAGTCTCTGCTGATGGACAAAGACAAATCTGATTCAATATAAAAAAGAGTAAATGAGGTTATTTACACAGAGCAGAGAGGAGAGGACAGGAGAGGCTGGAAACATGACAATACTTTAATATGTGGAGAAAACTTGACATCTTTGTGTTTTGGTTATTTTTTGATTTTTTTTTTTTTTTGTGTTTTTGTATCTTTTTTGTGATACTTTTGTGCTTTTATTGATGATTTAGTGTCTTTTGTTGGCCAATTGTGTCTTTTTGTGGAATTCATGTGTCTTTTTTGTAATATTGTGGCCTATTTTGGTCTACCATTTGTTTTTATGCAGATTTAAAAGCGTCTGCTGGTGTTTAATTGGTTTATTTACATTTTCATCTTTGTTACAAGGATATAGTTTGCACTTGTTGACAAAATCATCACAAAATGTAATTAAGTACTAAAAAAAGAAGTGAAATGTATAAAAAAAGAAAAAAAGAAATAACAAATAAATATATAAGATAACCAAAAATATATGTAAAATGTTGCAAATTTTATGCCAACATTTTATTCTGGTGACTGGGTTGTTGAACAAGTTGATAAATATCTAAAATATGGTATGTTTTTCCCTGGAAACAGTGACCAGAGGGTGAAACCTTAATGCATGGAGATATAATAGAGTGACGCACTGACCGATAGAAACAAATCAATTGTTTTGTGGTATTTTGTAAAGGACAGCAGGTCCACGAGGTCAGAGAGGAGAGACATTTAGAGTGTGTGTGTGTGTGTGTGTGTGTGTGTGTGTGTGTGTGTGTGTGTGTTTGTGTGAAATGTCTCATACGTTCCTCACAGTTTGGACGTTTAAAGCTTGAAACAACACACAGAAACCTGCAGCCAGATGTCTAAACGATGCACACACACACACACACACACACACACACACACACACATACACACACACACACATGTTGTCCTCCTCCTTTCTGAATGCAGCTTGTGTTTCTGTGCTTTCTGTTTGATGGCTCCACTCAGTTCATCTAACGAGCTTTGACTCGTTAACTTAACGAGGCTGTAGGAGAACATAAAGTCAAACAAACGTGACCCTTTCAAAATAAGAGCATGTGAATGTGTTGACAGAATCCACCACACAATTTACATGAAAGCTGTTAAAAATATGAAGCCTTAAATGAAAACAAACCAGAAGCCTTTTTCTCCTTTACAATCATTCCCTACATGTTTCCATCAGGGAGACAAACTCATTATTTTAAGATCAGAGATTAAGATCAGTGTTTCTGATGGAATTGTGGCATTAGAATGTGTGAAACGCCACAAGATTTAGACTATTCAGACCCTCTAGAGACTCTTAGTCTCTATATTTAGACTATTCAGACCCTCTAGACACTCTCTGTCTCTATATTTAGACTATTCAGACCCTCTAGACACTCTCTGTCTCTATATTTAGACTATTCAGACCCTCTAGAGACTCTTTGTCTCTATATTTAGACTATTCAGACCCTCTAGAGACTCTTTGTCTCTATATTTAGACTATTCAGACCCTCTAGACACTCTCTGTCTCTATATTTAGACTATTCAGACCCTCTAGACACTCTCTGTCTCTATATTTAGACTATTCAGACCCTCTAGAGACTCTTTGTCTCTATATTTAGACTATTCAGACCCTCTAGAGACTCTTTGTCTCTATATTTAGACTATTTAGACCCTCTAGCGACTCTTTGTCTCTATATTTAGACTATTTAGACCCTCTAGAGACGAGTAGCAGGTGCCGTCCCAAAGCACTCACAAGCGGCCAATTCCTAGGAATCTAATTACTGGGAGCCAGTTCTCAAGAAGAACCGGTTCTCGATCTCCAGCCCTACTCCTGGTATGGTTTTATTCTGGAGAAACACATTATCTGATACTGTTGATAGTCGCCCCCTGCTGGCCATCAGACAGAATGCAGGTCAAAGGTTTGATGACATCACCAGTTAAATCTGATCACATCTCAGCTTCATGCTGTCATCTGTTTAAATACATTACAGGCCTCCACGTTGTCCCTTATCAGCCACCGTGTGTGTGTGTGTGTGTGTGTGTGTGTGTGTGTGTGTGTGTGTGTGTATGTGTGTGTGTGTGTGTGTGTGTGTGTGTGTGTGTGTTAAGCAGGTTGTCTGGCAGCTTTGTGAAGCCGGTTAATCAGCAGCAGGCAGACAGCTGAGGGACGCTAATGCAGTTAAAAAGCAAAGAGCTTGATACCAGACACACACACACACACACACACACACACACACACAGAATAAGATGACACCCTGGTTATCTCTGTGGAGAAACAGGATACAAACAGATGGAATCAAACAGTCACGTGATGATTATAATTGGACTTTTCTACAGACGACCTTTGACCTCAGATGTCTCCTGATTATTTAGATTTTTTTTTAACTTTTCCTCTCCAAGAAGTATTTTCTGCTCGTGCTTGTTTTTCTCTGTTTTTCTCTGTTTTCGGCCTCATTAACTGAACTCAGAGCAGCATTCGTTCTGTCATTTCCACATTTTTAATATTTATGTTTAATGAGCATCGTCCACAGCTTATTTTAATTCAGATCCGTTAGTCTGCAAAGGTCACATCTTGAGGCTGGTCGTTCACTGGGATTTAACCCTTTACATCCATTAAATCCATCAAGTCAGATCCACAGCTTCACTGGTGTTTTATCTCGCTTAAATCAATTAAAAACTGTTTGTACATTTTGGATCGTTGCTGCAGCAAAACATCAAAACATGCAAACATCAAAACATCAAAACATGCAAACATCAAAACATAAAAACATGAAAACATCAGGCGAAGAACGTGCAGTAATGTCACACTGTGGGATTTTATTTTGGAAATGCTGATATTTTGGAGAGAATTCAGTATAAATGTTTGCATTTTTATTGCAACAGACTCAAAGTTTATCTGCTATTTTAAGTCAAGTTTACTTAAAACCCCATTTATACTTTCATCTTAAGTGTCTGGTTTCCAGGTAAAACCCAGCTGACATTTAAAACTCTTTGTTGACTCTTTGGCCGACCAAATGTCTCCACAAACTAAATGTATCCAACTCAGGGACTGTTGAGGGAGCGGAGTATGCAGAAATAGATATACAATGTTTAAAAATCCATCCAGAATCCCACATCAACACACCAAGACCTTCAGAACTCCAGAGTTAAATCCATGCTGTTTCAGAAACGTTTGACATTTAGTAAATTTGTGTATTTTGTGCAATGTATGGCAGCACAAAATGACCAAAAGAGACACAAAATGACCAAAAAAGATGTAAAAATTACCAAAAAAGACACAATATGACCAAAAGAGACACAAAATGACCAAAAAAGACAGAAAAAATGACAGAAAAAGACACAAAATTACCCCCAAAAGATGTAAAAATGACCAAAAAAGACACAATATGACCAAAAGAGACACAAAATGACCAAAAATGATGTAAAAATTACACAAAAAAGAAACAAAATTACCCCCAAAAGATGTAAAAATGACCAAAAAAGATGTAAAAATGACACAAATAAAAGAAACAAAATTACCCCCAACAGACGTAAAAATGAGAGAAAAAAAGACACAAAATGTCCACAAGAGACACAAAATGACCATGAAAGATGTAAAAAATGAGAGAAAAAGACCCAAAATGACACCAGCGTTAGGAACATGTGGTATATTTGACTTGTTGCTGTTTCTGCTGTTTATCTAAACTCTCACCTCCGTCACACTCAGAACATCATGATGGAGATTATAATCAGTGATTTAACTCTTTAGACTCTCTGCTTGGTGATGTGACATCGATAGCAGCTGTTAGCGCTCCAAAGCTTCACACGCAATTAAAATGTAATCAGACGATCTCACACACAGACCTGCTGCTGGAGAGCCAATCAGAGCAGCACACACACACACACACACACACACACACACCTTCAGTAGAAGGTGTACATGTTGTTGTTGAGCTGCTGTAAATATATAGTAGAAAAATAAATACTGAAGCTGTGCTGATGGAAGAATGCTGAAAAATGTAAATAAACCAATTAAATTTTTTTTTAGTATTAAATTACATTTTGTGATGATTTGTCAGCAGTGCAAACTATCTTCTCTATTTTTTTTTTCATTTTTTGTCACTTTGTGTTTGTTTTTTTGGTCATTTTAAATCTTCTTGTGGTCATTTTACATCTTTTTATGGTCATTTTATGCCTTTTCTTTCTGTCGTCAAGATGAACATCATAGCGGGAGGATTCTACGACGGTCTGATGCTCTACACTCAGGCTCTGAACGAGACCATGACTCCGTCCGGCGCCCGGCCGCGAGGAGGAGTCGTCACCAAGAGGATGTGGAACCGAACCTTCCACGGTCAGTGTTTTATAATCTCTCTGTAGCTCCTTTCATAGAGCCGATCAATGATCCACCAACTATAGGCCTCCAGTGGTCCCAGAGGCAGAGATTAGAAATGGGACCACTATGAACGGGACCATGAACACACCGACAGTCATCCAATCAGCAGCTGTACAACGCTAACTGTGCACAGCGACCACCACTTAATGTAAACAAACCAGCGTGCTAACTATGCACAGCATCCACCACTTAATGTAAACAAACCAGCATGCTAACTGTGCACAGCGACCACCACTTAATGTAAACAAACCAGCATGCTAACTGTGCACAGCATCCACCACTTAATGTAAACAAACCAGCATGCTAACTGTGCACAGCATCCACCACTTAATGTAAACAAACCAGCATGCTAACTGTGCACAGCATCCACCACTTAATGTAAACAATCCGGCATGCTAACTGTGCACAGCGACCACCACTTAATGTAAACAAACCAGCATGCTAACTGTGCACAGCATCCACCACTTAATGTAAACAATCCGGCATGCTAATTGTGCACAGCGACCACCACTTAATGTAAACAAACCAGCATGCTAATTGTGCACAGCGTCCACCACTTAATGTAAACAAACCGGCATGCTAACTGTGCACAGCGACCACCACTTAATGTAAACAAACCAGCATGCTAACTATGCACAGCACCCCCCACTTATCGTAAACAAACCAGCATGCTAACTGTGCACAGCCTCAACCATTAAATGTAAACAAACCAGCGTGCTAACTATGCACAGCGTCCCCCACTTATCGTAAACAATCCGGCATGCTAACTGTGCACAGCATCCACCGCTTAATGTAAACAAACCAGCATGCTAATTTTGCACAGCGTCCACCGCTTATTGTAAGCAAACCGGCATGCTAACTGTGTATAATAATAATGATATTTAATTAAATAAATAAATAAATACAAAAGCAATATTCAAATATAAAACAATATTAAAAATGCGTACATTTTTAAATAAATAACTACATTTGGAAATGTAAAAATAAATGTGGTAATAACTAAATAAATGAATCAAAATGTAAAAACAAATTAATAAATGAATGCAGAATTACTGAAACACCTAAATAAATATTTATTGATTTCTTCTAATAATAAATACATTTATTTTCATTCTTCACATCTGCGTGGCAAAAACAATAAAATCTATACAGTAAATAAATAATAATATAGATCATTTGCAGGTGAATTCACCCTAAAGTGTCTCTTGTCTCTGTCGTCTCTCTGCTCCGAGCCGTTGGAGAGTTTCTACCCGAGCAGAGCGCCGTGAGATCGATTCTCTGAGAGCTGCAATTTACCTTCATCTGCTCTCAGAGTGAAGTAAACACTGCAGTGAAGAGCCTCACCTCTCCTCTCAGATCTGTGACACACACTCCGATAAACGCTGCTGACACCGAGGTCGAACTCATTATGAACCGTGTCGTCTGTGTGAGTCTCATTATTACTGTCCAATGTTTTCAGGCATCAGAAGAGTTAAAGTTGATAGTTTCACCAGTCGATGAATCCTGGTTTCTCACTCAGGATGAGACATTTTTTGGTGAATCTGCAGGTTTTAAGGCTGTTTCCATTACAGTTCATTACCCAGAATGAGGCGGGTCTCACTCGCCAAAACGCCCCTAATTTGAATACGAGTCGTCCTGAGGGTCTTTTGTCTGGATTTTTTTCCTCCCTGTAGAAGAGCAGGGCCGTTTTTCTCCCCTGAAAACAGCCTGGTTGCTGATTGGATAGAACGCTAAGCAGGATGTGACGTAGTACTCGACGCCACAACAACACGCGCCGTTTGTAAAAGCCGGCGAAGCAGTGTTGCCAACTTAGTAACTTTGTTGCTATATTTAGCGACTTTTCAAATCCCCTGGAACTGGAGACAAATCCAGCGCCTTTTTCTGTTATTGGAGACTTTTGGAGACTCGTTCTTACTCTTCTTAACGAGCCGCCGGGGTCGGAGACTCGTTAAGAAGAGTAAGAACGAGTCGAAGCGGCACAGTCCTCCTGCAGCAGTCTCTCCCAGCTGCAGAGCCGGAGGGGATGTTAACCCCTTAGCGTCCAGTCTGCAAATTGCTAACAGGCTAACAGTTAGCTCTGTAGCAGTACAGTGTGTATGTGCTAACAGTTAGCTCTGTAGCAGTACAGTGTGTATGTGCTAACAGGCTAACAGTTAGCTCTGTAGCAGTACAGTGTGTATGTGCTAACAGGCTAACAATTAGCTCTGTAGCAGTACAGTGTGTATGTGCTAACAGGCTAACAATTAGCTCTGTAGCAGTACAATGTGTATGTGCTAACAGGCTAACAGTTAGCTCTGTAGCAGTACAGTGTGTATGTGCTAACAGGCTAACAGTTAGCTCTGTAGCAGTACAGTGTGTATGTGCTGCTGCTGCAGGAGGTGTTTACTTGTACACTCTGTGTACAGTTAGTGATGCCGGTTAATTCATAATCACTATGTGTATGATCAGCAGAAATGATGTGCATAATTAGCCATGCTGGTTGGTTTATGATCAGCTGCTGACGTTGTGCACAGTTCGCGACGGCGGCCACAGTTGCGCAATCCGATCATAAACCAAACGTCACCTCCAGAGTCTCTAAATCCCTCTGGGGGCCTTTTTGACACAAAATTATTTTAAAAAAAAGACACAAAATGGCACAAAAACTAAATTACTTGAAGAAGAAACAAAATGACGAAAAAATGACACGGAATTACCAAAAAAGACACAAAATTATTTTTTTTTAAAAGACACAAAATTATTTCAAAGACACAAAATTACCAAAAAAACACCACAAAATTACCAAAAAAAGTAATTAAAGGGACCTTCCACACACAACACAGTAAAGTGCCATTCATATAAAACTCACATTAAACTTTCATATCAAGGTGGGGGCCACAAAATATCATCACGAGGGCCGCAATTGGCCCGCGGGCCGCCAGTTTGAGACCCCTGCTGTAGGTTCTGTGGTTGTGTTGTGTTGTTAAAGCTCTGATTGTGTAACAGAGGCAGACCTTAGACCCTCTTGCTGGTCTCATTGTGTCGTTTCCCTCCTCTCAGTTTATCTAACAGCTCATATCTGCTGCGCTGATGCCAGTTTTCTAATGCAACGTCTGAAGAATGTACAGTATGTTCTGCTCTCTATCAGCTGCTCCCACCTCAACTCTCCTTCTCATCGTTTATATCCACAGCAACCAGCAGCACAGGAAGTTAATTACTCTTTTATTACATGTTGGGATGATTTGGTCAACAAGTGAAAACTAAATACTTGGAACAAAGACACAGTGCTGATGGAGGAATGCTTTAAAATGTTAATAAACCAATTAAACAGCAGTAGACGCTTTTAAATCTGAGACATTTAAATATTTTTTCGGTCATTTTATATCTTTTTTTAGGCCATTTTAAATCATTTTTTGTCACTTTGTGATTGTTTTTGGTCATTTTAATCTTTTTTTTTTTGTCATTTTATATCTTTTTTTAGGCCATTTTACGTCATTTTTTGTCACTTTTTGTCACTTTTTGATTGTTTTTGGTCATTTTAATCCTTTTTTTGGTTATTTTATGTCTTTTTTTTATAATTTAATGATAGTATTTGATGATTTTGTCAACAACTGCAACCCCAAAAAATTACAAAAAAGACACAATATACACAATTTATTTAAAAAGACACAAAATTACCAAAGGAAAAAACTAAGAGGTTTTTTTCCACATATTGAAGTATTGTTAAGTATAGTCAAGATTCTCCTGTCCTTTCCTCTCTGCTCTGTGTAAACAGCCTCTCCTGTCCTCTCCCCTCCCCCTTTGTCACTTTTTTACGTCTCTTTCCAGGATAAACCTTGTATTTTGGACTATTCTCTGAAGGAGAACAGACATTTCCGACCTGATATTTTCCGTACAGACTTCCAGGTTTCTCAGGCTTCACATGATCTTTTTTCCAAAGAATTCACTGTAAGTTGACACAGATTTCTCTGCAGCGCTTAGGTTTTAAAGCCTCAAGAAGTCTGTGTCTGGTTACCGTGGAGACTTCTGCTCAGATTAATGCCTCGTTTCTGCCGTTTATCTTGGCGGCGCTGACCTTTGACCTCCGCCGCCAGAGAGTCATCCATCAGCCTTTGATTCATAAAACAAACCACATGAAGTCAGCAGGAAGAAAGTGAATCTGTCACACTTTTATGACATCACTGCTCCTCCTCCATGAAGAATAGTTGCCTTCACTCGCTCCGGCCTTCATTGCGCCAGCTCTTTCACAATAAAAGCCCTGGCTGAGTCCGGGGAGGTGAATGAGGAGGTGTAGAGTTTCGGTGTTATGCAACATGTTCTGTTTAGATCCTCCTCCATCATCTGCTGCTGTCAGCCTGCCGTGACCTCTGACCCCTCACTGCCCCAATGCCGAGTCAGCAGAAAATAATGTTCAAGTTTCTCAACTGAGCGAGAAATGTGGAACACCAACAGACGAGAGAGGTGTTACGTTTGTTGTTTTGTGTCATTTTTTTGGTATTTCTTTCTCTTTTTTGGTCATTTTATGTCTTGTTGCTCCCTTATAACTGCTTTTGGTTATTTGTTTTTGTCTCTTTTTTGGTAATTATGTGTCTTTTTTGGTCATTTCTTGTTATTTTATTTATTAGTATTTTTTGTAATTGTGTGTCTTTTTTTGTTTGTTTTTGTCTCTTTTTCGTAATTTTGTGTCCTTTTGGTGATTTTACATCTTTCTTTTGTAAATTTGTGTTTTATTTTGTGATTTTACATCTTTTTTTTTTGGTAATTTTTGTGCCTTTTCTGTGATTTTACATGTTTTTGGTAATTTTGTGTCTTTTGCTGATGTTATTTCTTTTTTTTGGTAATTTTTTTTAACCAAAGAAGACAAAAAAATGACCAAAAAATGATATTAAATGACCAAAAAAAAGACCATTTACATCATTTATTTCCTCTTTAAACTCTTTTAGAGCCCAACAGGAACTGTTTGGTCCTAACCTTAGTGCTGATGGAGCACAAATTCAACCAAACCAAAGCTTTTTGTTCCAGCAGTGAACCTTACCATGTCCTGAGACTCTCATAGATGTCTATGGGAGCTGTGGTAGAGACTCTCATAGGAGTCTATGGGAGCTGTGGTAGAGACAGATTGGGATTGAAAGTGTAAAGTTATTTGGTGGACTGTCGGTCAGGTTGAACCCGTTGGATCCGTCTCTCTGCAGGTTGAGCTGTTTGCTTGAGAGTTTTATTTTGAAGGGTCAGAGGTCATGAGGTGTCATCAGGGCGGAGCAGGAAGGAGCAGACTGATGATGAAGGATTAATGTGAGCTTCAGGACAGTTTCTTTGGTTGTTTTTGACTCGTTTGGTCTGGTCAGCGTTGGTTGGGTTCTGGTTCTGTCTGAAGTCGTTCTGGATGAATAAAAAACACAGAAAGTTTCATCTCGTTCCTCCACGTCTGCAGCTTCACTCCTCATCAGGTCTCTGGCACTGTGTGTGTGTGTGTGTGTGTGTGTGTGTGTGTGTGTGTGTGTTTGTTTTCCCTCCCTCAGCTGTCGTCTCTGGCTGAGACCTCGGGTCACTCAGACTCACCACTTCACTCTGTTTGTTTGTTAAAAGCTTCATTCAGCAGGAACCAACCAGTTAGTGGTTTTACATTCAGACAAACAGAAAATAAGAGGTTGATAAGAGAAGCTTTATTCCATCATTTTACAAGACGTTTCCCTGGAAGAAAACATTTCTAAAATCATATAAAATTTATAAGTCCTGCAGCTCTATTGAATTATAATTTGAATTATGTTTTGGTAGGTTTGGAAACTTCGTTCAAGGACACAAACCAGACCCAAAATAAAATAATCAAGCAAACAAGTACCAGACTTTTGGTGTTTGTAACATTTTTTTTTTGTGGTCTCCTGATGAAAGCCCTGGTTTGTGTGTGTGTGTGTGTGTGTGTTTCAACAAGGTTTCTCCAGCTTCAAACTACTCATTATTTCTTTAGCTCACAATCAATCAATCAATCAATCAATCAATCAATCAATCAATCAATCAATCAATCAATCAATCAATCAATCAATCAATCAATCAATCAATCAATCAATCAATCAGAGGTAATTGTCAAATACCAAAATGACCCCCAAAAAATTTAAAATAACCTAAAAAAGAAATATAATAACCAAAAAAAACACAAAATTACCAAAAAAAGACAAAAAATATATATCTCCTTTATTTAACCAGGTAAACGTCTCATTGAGATTAAAAAAATCTCTTGTCCAAGAGAGACCTGGCCAAGAAGGCAGCATAACAAGAGACAAGTTACAACATTAAACACAGTTAACATCAACAATTAAATACAATTAAATACAAATCCAGCCATCACAACATCAGTGAAAAAGCCTCAAATAGAGACTTATAAGGAGCATCACACTGACCAAGAGAAATTATTTCTTTATCCTTCAGAATTCACAGTTTGTGACCAACTCAGACAATTTCAATCCCTTTTGCAGATTGCTCCATGATAAAGGAGCGTAACTAAAAGCTTTATTATCTAACTCAGTTCTCTCTCTTGGCTCCAGCATCTGGACAGTGATTTGTGAGTGTAGACCATGTTTAGATTGGTTTGGACACATGTATGTACACAGGTAAGAGGGGAGCAGCCCAAGAATACATTTATAGATAAAAACTAACCAATGAGAGCCTGAGGACACACAAAGACACATTTCAGCCATACAGAGAACAATGATGAGTGTGATTTACCAAGCCAGTAATGAAACTCAGAGCACAATGATAAACACAGAACAGCTTCTTCAGGAGGCTCTGAGTTCATTCATGAAAAGCAGATCACTGTAATCCCAGTAGAGGCAAAAAAGTTGCAGAAATCAAATATTTCCTTGTCAGATAGGAGAAACAAGACTTGTTTCTAAAAAAGAATCCTAATTTTAGTTTTAGTTTTGTCACAAGGTTTTCAATATGGGGCTTAAAAGACAGCTTCTGATCAATGGTGACCCTTTCAATTTCATCACCTTGTACCGTCGTTATCTTTGGCTAATTGGGTGTCAGGTCTTCACTATTTGAAAAGATAATGAGCTTTGATTTCTTCACATTCAATGCCAACCTGAGTTCATCTAGATTCATCTAGATTAGAAGCAGATTGCAGGTATTGAAGGGTCTGAACTAGTGAAGAGGATGAACAATAAATGACTGTATCATCTGCATAGAAGTGAAATGAGGCATTTGATACATTGTCACAAACATTATTAATGTACAGCGAGAACAAAAGAGGGACCCAGGACCGAGCCCTGGGGCACACAGAAACCTGGACAGATTGTGTTCTCGACAATAAATAATTGGAGAACCAACCAACAGCATGTTCAGAAAGACCAATATTAAAAAGTTTGTTTGCCAAGACGTTACGGTCGACTGTATAAAAAGCTTTCGATAAATCAATAAAAAGGGCTATACAATATTTTTTACAATCCAACGCCTGGATAAAATGAAACAACAAAAAAAATATGTAAAATACCAAAAAAAGACAAAAAATTACCCCAAAAAGACACAAAATTACGCAAAAAGATACAAAATTAGTAAAATAAGACACAAAATTACAAAAAAAAGACATAAAATGATGGGAAAAATATGTATTTAGATAAATTTAGAAAAAAACTACACAAAAATACCAAAAATACGTAAAAACATGTAAAATTATCAAAAAGACACAAAATTACGCAAAAAGATACAAAATTACTAAAATAAGACATAAAATTACAAAAATAGCCATAAAATGATGGGGAAAAATATGTAAAATGTAAAAAAAATACACAAAAATACGGAAAATATGTAAAATTATCAAAAAAGGATGTAAAATTACCAAAAAAGACCCTGGAAGTGACATAGTTTAGTGAAAACGTGCTGCAGGAAGTTGACTGAACGCTGCTCTGCTGGGTTTGTTGAGGGTTTAGATATAAAGTGTTTCAGACTGTGGAGGTTCAGTGTCTGCAGACGTTAATGTTCCTGCAGGACGAGGTGAGCAGAGTGTTTACTGCTCTGTCACACAGACGCTATAATTAGATTTGTCAGCTTTTCTAATCTTTGATTTACAGGCAGGATAAACCAGCTGGTTACCAGGCAACCGCTGTCAGCTCCCAGAGCCACGACAGGCTCCTAAAACCAGAGCTGAGACTCCAAACCAGCAGTTACACCATTTATTCACTGTCTGAAGCGTCTGTTAGTGAGTCTGAGAGGAGAGAGAGGTCAGTAACAGACCTGGTTAGACTCTGAGGAACTCAGTGTGTTGCTGGTTAGAAGCTCAGATAAGGTTAACACCAGCTGAAGTGTCAGTAAAAAAAAAAAAGATGTAAAATTACCAAAAAAGTCATTAAAAATACAAAAAAGTACGTAAAATAAATAAAAGAAACGTAAAATTACCAAAAGTTGTAAAATGACCCAAAAAAAGACATACAATTATAAAAAAGACTTAAAATTACAAAAAAAAGACATAGACATCGACATGATTTACAAAAATGGAAATAAAGGGACCAAAAAAGTCATAAAACTGCAAAAAGACTAAAAAAACTAAAATTACCAAACGAAAGATGTAAAACTACCTAAAAAAGACGATGAATTGCTAAAGAATACGTTAAAATTCCAAAAAAAAGATGTAAAAATTCCCCAAAAGAAGACATAGAATTACAAAAAAGTGTCAAATGACCAAAACTTTGTTAAATTCCCAAAAAAGCATGTAAAATGACCCAAAGATGTTGTTGAAATTACAAAAAAGTTGTAAAAAATTCCCAAAAAGAAGACACAGAATTATAAAAAAGATGCCAAATTCCCAAAAAAGGAAGTAAAATGACCCAAAAAGTATAAGAATACAAAAAAGACGTAAAATTAAAAAATCTATAAATTACCAAGACAAAAAAAGACAGAAAATGACCAAAAAGTTAAAAATAAAAGACCAAAAAATAATGGAAAATAACAAAAAAAGGCATAAAAATTACAATAAAAGACATAAAATGCCAAAAAAGACGTTAAATTATCAAAAATTACAAATGTCTCTCTTCTTCCTCTCTTCCCTCCTCAATACAAAAAAGACGTAAAATTAAAAAAATCTATAAATTACCAAGACAAAAAAAGACAGAAAATGACCAAAAAGTTAAAAATAAAAGACCAAAAAAATGATGTAAAATGACAAAAAAGGCATAAAAATTACAATAAAAGACATAAAATGCAAAAAAAAAGACGTTAAATTATCAAAAAATTACAAATGTCTCTTTTTCCCCTCTTATCTCCTCATGCAT